>NC_069499.1:1557391406-1557611406 GCF_027579735.1 Bombina bombina | reverse complement strand
CTTACGTTCATGCTTTTTTTTTAACATAAGTTAACACGAGGACAAAGAAAATGTGATAATATAAGTAAATTAGAAATCTGAATGGGTTGTATGTCCCTTTAAGTATTTTTATCTTATTTCGCTGTGAGCAGTTAAAGGGACACTGAACCCAATTTTTTTCTTTCATGATTCAGATAGAGCATGCAATTTTAAGCAACTTTCTAATTTACTTCTATTATCAAATTTCCTTCGTTCTCTTGCTATCTTTATTTGAAAAAGAAGGGTTCTAAGCTAAGGAGCCAGCACATTTTTGGTTCAGAACCATGGACAGCACTTGTTTATTGGTGCTGTCCAATCAGCAAGGACAACCCAGGTTGTTCACCAAAAATGGTCCGGCATTACATTACATTACATTCTTGCTTTTCAAATAAACATACTAAGAGAGTGAAGAAAATTTGATAATAGGAGTAAATTAGAAAGTTGCTTAAAATTGCTGCTCTATCTGAATCATGAAAGAAAAAATTTGGGATCAGTGTCCCTTTAAGTGTAAATTGACATAAAATCCAATTTTCTTTTCAAATAGAACATACAATGTACTTCTACTATCAAATGTGCTTCATTCTCTTGGTATCCTTTGTTGAAGAAGCAACAATGTGCTACTGGGAGCTAGCTGAACACATTGTGGGAGCCAATGACAAGAGGCATATGTGCAGCCACCAATCATCAGCTAGCTCCCAGTACTGCATTGCTGCTCCCGAACCTACCTTCAACAAAGGATATCAAATGAACAAAGAAAATTAGACAATAGAAGTTAATTGAAAAGTTTAATGTCCCTAGGGTCGTTCTACCGGCGCTGCCGATTGGATCAGAGACTGTTTCTGCTCAAGACCAGCCATGCTCTGCGGGTCCAGAGTGGTACTAATTTTTAAATCAATTTGTCATTCACTGGAGCTTTAACTCATTTTTATAGAGGTTAACAAGATAGCTTTGTCATTATTACTATAATGACCCTTTAAACACAAGTTAAACACATAGTTAGAACATTGTATTATTGCACTATTGCTTGCATACAACACAGAGCATTTTCTTCATGCACTTTTATAGCTCTAAACAAGGCCCTGCACTTGGGGCATATTGCAGGATTCACACTGGGGCCAGTGGAAAAGCTACAACTTTTAGATTGATATTACAGTAAAAAAGAGCAGAATAAATAATCAAATCACACTGCAAATATTAGTTTACTATTCATAATCAAACCGTTTATGGGAAAGTAAATACTGATTTTACTTTCCCTGTAATATTAGACGGCAAATAATTCTGCAGCGTCCTTTTTTTTTTTTTTTTTTGCATTGTGTGTTTTTATAGTTAGTGTAGTTATTTATATTATTAATAATAATTGTATATAGGTTATTAGACTCCCATTTACTATGCTAGGATGTGAAAATTCCTGGAAATGTGGACTGCTGCGCCAATACCTCAAATACTGCTGGAGTGTATTAAATTGTTTACAAAAAGCTCCTTAGCCTTTATATTGACATTTGAAATAGCTAATAAAGATGTAGTATCCCTACCTATACTGAAAGTTTCTATACCTAGGTATAGGCTATTAAGTAACTATGTAAACACAGCCAGCAGAATAAATTACACTCACAGTGGGAGATGGAAGAGATAAAGCTATAAATTTTTTATTTTTAAGCATTTTATTGAGGAAAAGATTTGGCATACAAATAAAATATTACAGCATTATACAGTTGCATTCTAAAATTGCCTGTAACAAGGACAAGGTATGTCGTATAGGTAACATATTCAAATTGCATATGTAATAAACAATGTCTTATCTATATGGCATATAGCTAGTAATAGTGACAGTAAAAAAATTTTTTAAACCTTTATCTTTCTAAGCGTCCACTACAATATGTAATAAATGATAAAAACAGAAGGTTACCTTAACTGTAGGAGACCACTTTTGGGTCTCAATGTCTGGACCTCAGGTTTTATTTTTATTTTGCTGTATATTTGTTACCAAAGAGGAAAAGAGAACTTTCTGTTAATATTAGTCTACCGGAGGAGTCTAGTGTCTATTAGTTGTAAGTCCAGGCCAAGCTAAGTTCCCAGATGAGAGGTAAAAAGTCTGTGTGGCTTTAGATGTTTGAATATATAAGACGCTGTGTGGAGTTTACTGCTCACCTCCATAGTCCATGTGTATGTTGGTAGCTAACCTACACCGGTCTTCAGCACAACAATATAGGATTTGGGATATATGAGACCCCAATAGAGGTTTGAGCAAGCTTGACTGCATTTCTGGATGTCTCCTCATAAGCCACGGAGAACTAAAGTTACTTAGCAGGCTGTATTCAAAACTGTGCGGGACCGCCGCTGTGTTTACCGCATTCGCCATTCTCCCTTTGATGTTGTTTTAACAAGCTGTAGGATTGGTATGTCTGTCAATGAGGTATTGTACTATTCCTCTTGTTTCTTCTGAGCAGGTCGACTCTCATGCATCATAGGGGTTGAACGTAAGACGGTAAGAAGTTGTGTTAGTGTGATAGAGTTTATCCACATCTTTTCAAGATACGCAGTGTCATACAGTGCTAGCGCTCTCTCCCGATGGCACCCATCTGTTGGTGGTATCTCATTCTGCCTTTTTACTAAGAGGTTCACTTCCTTGATGGACTCCAGTCTAGGTGTTACCGCATTCACTGTGTCCACGCTGTTCTGCCGAATTGCGTCTCCGGTATTTCCCCAGGCTGCAACTATTTTGCTCCTAAGCCGTGCAAAATGTTCATCCAAGATATTGGTGACCTGTTCTAGTAAGATAGCTTCCTCGGGCTCCATCCGGTATGCTTGGCAAATGAATCCCTGCTAAAGATGAGCAGGATCAGTACTCTTACTGTACTTTTTAACGACAGAGGCCCGAAGGCGCTCCGCCAGGGGGTTGGTTAGGAGATTCGACCTCAAAAAGTCTCTGGTTAACTGTAGCTGGCCTTGATCTAAATAATAGTTCTGATTGAAGGGCTCCTTCAGCTGAGTCTCTTATGACGTGTATAACTAGGCGATGGTAGATATAAAAGTTGATTTTAGTTAGATTAATTAAGAAGCCTTTAGCAGCTAGCAATTATGTCATGGCCGCCTGGAAGTTCCCCCTAAAATTTTCATTTTCAATTGTTCTTTCTAAGTATTGTACAGAGAGAGAGCTAAGAAAGGGAAGCATTTGAGTGATACGATAACAAGATATGATCTGTCAGCAAGCCAAGCCTATTTTGATGGATGGTGGCTTTAAAGAGCAAATCAGCTATTTATTTAGCAAAAAAAGTATAAATGAGCAATTTTCATACATTTTATACGCTGCAACTACTATAACAAATCCTGGGGAACACATTCAGGGAAAAACAAATCTACAGTGAACTGTCCCTTTTTAAGAGGTCTAAGGTAATAGAAAGTGTTTGTGCACAGCTGATCCTTGGCGCCGATTCAGCTTGTCTTATTGAGAATTATATTGTAATGTGTGTCTCCTTAAAGGGACAATCAAAACCCGATGTAACTTAGCTCCATACCTTAGATCAGGAATAGAAGATGCAGCTGCACCTCATCGCATGTTGATTAGCTCTAACGGTATTGGAGTAATCGCCCAATATACAAACGTTTATTCCATGTAGATATGGCATCCAAACTCCACCCCTCCTAATCTTTTCCATGCTTGTTCATGTTTGAAAGGGTGACGTTGCTGTTTTGATAATGCGCATGCGCATTATCTTCTTCCCGCTCGCAAACGCAATCCAAAATCGTAAGTGCTGCTGTGATAACCTTAGTGCAGTGCTTTCCAAACTGTGTCGTGACACATTAGTGTGTCGGCGGCAGTGTGTAGGTGTGTCCCTGCTTCAGCACAAATTTTTTTTTTTAAATTTTTTTTTTTTTTGGTTTCCGTCCGACTGCTACGCATATCACATGGTTGACACGTGATTGATACCTAGTGGGTCACAGATCATCTTGACCTATTGGCACAGCTCAGTGGGAATTTGGCTGCACATTGGCTCCTGACTGCACGTGTAGTCTCCTCAATCGACTTGTGACTGCACGCAGGGCTGCCATCAGGGGGTGGCAGGGGTGACTCCTGTCAGGGGCCCAATGGACCAGGGGGGCCCCATGGGGCAAGAACCCAAAACATTTTTTTTATTTTTTTTTACATTTTGGCAGCCACCAGTGGGTACTACAGCAGAGTGCTAATTGAGCATGGTAAATGTTATTACAAGGAGTAAAGTATTAGCATTTGTGAGCATTTCTGAGTGTGCACTAAACCACTATGCACAGTGTGAGACAGACTTGGCACTTAAGTTTGTACAGTGTGTGCCTGAGTCAGACGGCAGATCACTTTCATTTGCATAGGAGGTAGGACTTGCTTAGCAAATGTTTTTTTAATTCTTTGTGCAATTTTGGATTGTAACTTCAGTGTGGTAGTAGTTGTATGGTGGGGCCAGGGGTCCATAAAAACACATTTTTTTTAGCAGCAGTGTATTTATGATTATTTGACAATGCTGTAGGAATTCTATGTTTAAAACCATGCAGAAATGTTTCCTCCTTAATATATTTACATTCCATTCCAGTTTACTGCCCCTTTATGCAAGGAGGCATTTTATCTAAGATTTTTACATCTGCATAAAATGTTATGCTTTCATACTAAGATTGCTCAGTGTTTGAAATGAGACAGGTTAACTTAAAAATGTTCAGTTTACACTACAGCTGACTTAATTTTGAAATACATACCAACAAGCCTAAATCCTGCATTTAACCAGATTTAATGGTATGAGTACCACAGCTTATGGTTCCACCAAGACCATATAGAGTACAGCATTTTCAAAATCCATAAGTACAGCTGACAGATGGGAACATTTGTACACTATATTTGAAGTGGTGCTCTTGGTTGGGGAAAAAACAAACAAACATATGTCACCCTTTTTAAAAGTACTTTTCTTCATCTAGCCATCTACCAATATCATTAATGTACAATTTTGTTTGCACATTTACAAATATGATTCTTTAAAAAGTGATCTCTTAATTTCTGCAAATTTTTTTATCATGCATGTCACACACTGTTGATTTAGGGGATGCAAGGTGCATAAATGTTTCCTCCTGTGACTGTTTCTGTGGGTGTCTGTGTTTATGTCTTTGTGTTTTGGTTTGTGTCTCTATAAGTGTGTATGTATTTTTTTTTCTGTGGGTGGGTGTGTGTGTCTTTGTGCATTTTCTGTGGATGTCTGTGAGGGTGTGTGCATATGTCTTTGAGCTTTTTCTATGGGTGTCTCTGCGAGGGTGTGTGTATGTTTGTCTTTGTGTATTTTCTCTGGATGCCTCTGTGAGGGTGGGTGTGTGTCTGTATTTTCTCTGGATGCCTCTGTGAGGGTGGATGTATGTCTGTGTTTTCTGTGGATGTCTCTGTGAGGGGGTGTGTATGTATGTCCTTCTGTGTTTTATGTGGTTGTCTCTGTGTGTGTGTGTATGTCTTTGTGTGTTTTCTGAGGCTGTCTCTGTCGGTGTTTCCTTGGGTGTATGTGCAAGTTTGTGTTTGAGTTTGTGTGTGTGTGTGTCCATTGTCTGTTCCTTTTTAGGACATTTTGATCTTACTACTGATTATTCACATCTTTCTACAAACTTTGAGACTAATGAGACCTTTCCAGAAGTCAACCAATCCACCATTTAACCTTTAAATTATTGTTTAGGCAGTTCAGGGCCCTTCCTTTCAGCCACTGCATGCTGTTGTCGTCATTTAGTTGGCATCTTCCTTTACAAAAAGATAATCAGAACTCCATATTTTGTTTTCTAAATCTCCTTTTTTTTACAAAACTGTAATCTACCTCATTACTTGTCAGGTCAATGTAATCAAGTGCTGAGTGTCTGTTTGGGTGTCTGTGTCTGGGTGTGTTTCTTTGCGTGTCTGCTAGAGTGTATATGTGAATCATTATGTGTGTGTGTTTCATTGTATGAGTGTGTCTGTGTGTTTGTATGTTACTATCTTTACAACATTTCCAAGTTTAAATAGACACTTAAGAATAAAGTGCATATACGTTTTAGTCACTTGGTCAAAAATTGCACATGTCAAAGGGGGGGGGGGGCATGATCAATGGTTAAGTCAGGGGCCCCAAAATTTCTAGTGGCGGCCCTGACTGCACGTGTAGTTAGTAAGGATGGCAGCTTAAACTTTGAGCTGAAGTTAGAAGTCAAAGTGGGGTGTTTTTTTTTTTTTTTTTGCAGCTAGCTCCCAGTAGTGCATTGCTGCCCCTGCTCTTGATATATGGATAGGAAGTGGAAGCTTAAAAATGTTTGATGATAAAATGCGAGTGTCTTTATCTAATATTCCACCAAATATTCAGAAACTGTGTTCATCCCATCAACCTCATACATCCCATTAAATTAGTAAGTAGCTATTGGTAATATTAAACTTTGTTTAATTCTTGCACATACATACTGTGACTTGTAAATACATTTAGTTATTATATAATTTATGTATGTGTCTGTATCTCTTAAAACAAGTTAGTTTAACCTCCTGTTTGCTAGTACAAATGAATTACTGTGTCGCAAAATGATGTAGGTCTAAAAAGTGTGTCACCAACATGAAAAGTTTGGAAAGCTCTGCCTTAGTGGCTAGATTGCATCGTTCCTAATGGATTGCACATGCGCAATTCTCTGTGTACGCGTGTTAACAATCCAATGGAGGATTCAGTTAAAATTAAAGTAAATACAAAACGGTAGGGGGAGTTTGGTGGCCGTATCTACATGGAACAAACATATGTATTTTGGTTGATTACTCCAATACCGTTGGAGCTCATCAACATGCGGTACAGCTGCATCTTCTATTCCTGATCTAAGGTATGGAGTTAAGTTGTATCGGGAGTTGACTGTCCCTTTTAATAGGACGTGAAACCCAAAAAAGTTAAATTATGATTTAGATAGAAAATACAATTTTTAGCAACTTTCCAATTAACTTCTATTATAAAATTTGCTTCATTCTTTGGTATCCTTTCTTGAAGGAGCAGCAGTTCATTACTGGTAGTTAGCTGAACATATCTTGTGAACCAATGACAGGAGGTATATAGGTGCAGCCACCAATCAGCATCTAGCACCTCGTAGTATACTTTTCAACAAAGGAAACCAAAAGAACAAAGGAAATTAGATAATAGAAGTATGTTGGAAAGCTCTGTTAATCACAAAAGAAACATTTTGGGTTCTATGTCCCTTTAACATAAAGTATATTAGTGATCTCCCATTAATGCACAGTTCCCAAGGTAAAGTTTGCTTTTGAAACAATTCTTGAGCAGCCTCATAATACTGATGCAGCAAATCTGGACCTCAGAGAGATTTATCACTGACTATTAAAGGGACACTGAACCCAAAATTTCTCATTCATGATTCAAATAGAGCATGCAATTTTAAGCAACTTTCTAATTTACTCCTATTATCACATTTTCTTCATTCTCTTGGTATCTTTATTTGAAATGTAAGTTTAGATGACGGCCCATTTTTGGTGAACAACCTGGGTTGTTCTTGCTGATTGGTGGATAAATTCATCCACCAAAAAAAAGTGTTGTCCACAGGTCTGAACCAAAAAAAGCTTAGATGCCTTCTTTTTTCAAATAAAGCAAGAGAATGAAGAAAAAATGATAATAGGAATAAATTAGAAAGTTGCTTAGAATTGCATGCTCTATCTAAATCACGAAAGAAAAAATTTGGGTTCAGTGTCCCTTTAAGCAGAACTCTATTGCACAGACTGTAACTGCCATAAAAATACATTGTAAAACGCATTCTTTAGATGTAACAGACTTGAAAATGGAAGTTACTAGCACAGCATTTTCGCAACATCTGCATTTGCTATATTCAGATTTGGGTAACGGTATGAAAAACTGTATATAATAAATAAAATAAATGGTCATTAATTGCATGTTAATTGCTTATGTCCTTAATTGCAAACGTGAATAGTCATTAATTACATGGTAATTGTGAGTGTCCAAGTGTTATGAATAGATATTAAACTTTAATTTCACTTTAATTATTCATTTCAAACGTAATTACAATTATGAATGCACAAAATAGAACGAAAGAAAACAGAAAGAAAAAAAAAAAAGGGCAATGGACAACTTCACAGCAGATGTGGTCAATATTGTTTATATTCATACAGTTAATCAGAATCATATATAAGGCGCATTGAACATGTACGTTCCTTATATGCGGCTTCTAGTCAGGTTTTTTATTCCTACTACTCTTAGGACATTAGTGTTCGGAAGATTTCCCTCTGTCTAGCTTCAGTGAACATTATCCATGGTTCCCAAATATTAATAAAGTGGCCTTTAGTGGATAGGAGATCAGCTGCTGAGCTGCGTATGTGATATATGTAGTCAATCCTTTGTTCTATCACTTTGAAGCTAGGGGGTTCTGTTTTCCAGAATCTGGCAATACAGAGTCGTGTTGCCGTACAGATTAAAGCTATCAGTTTGTTTTGTGGGGTGGAAAGTCCTGAAATTGAGAAGTGTAAAAGTGCATGTTATGGATTTATCGTGCTTTCTTTTTCCAGTATAGTACGAAGTCATTTAGTTATTTCTCACCAGATATTGTGTATTTTGGCACAGTACCACCAGGTGTGAACCCTCTTCCCCACAATTCCTAAAGCAAAGGTTATTTGAGAGGTTTCCTGATTTGTGTATCCTAGTTGGGTGCAGGTGCCATCGAAAGGCGGTTTTTATATAATTTTCTTGGAGGTGTGTGCTACGTGTAAATTTTGTGCCGCGTTTTAAGTTTGTAATCCAACAAACAGAATATGTTTTATAGGTGAGATTTGCCTGTTAATGTTTTATAAACTAGCAAGCCAAGCCAATACAATAGCATTTAATTTGAAATGGAAAGTTGAATATTTTCTGTCAAATTTATCAAATTTTCCCTCAAACTGTGTCCTGTGACAGCCATCAGCCAATCACAAAATGCTTACACATATACTGTGCGCTTTTGCACATGCTCAGTTGGAGCCTCAGAAAGTGTGACTGTAATGGAAGTGTATTGGAAAGTTTGTTATATTTTTTTTTAAACTTTGATTTACATTTTAATGTACAGGGACAATGCATTTAGATACAACACTGAAAAGTTCATTTATGTTTGTGAATGTGTTTAAAACCTATTCTCTAGAAATAGCTGAATTTATTTTGTTATGCCAGTGATCTTCCGAGCAAACATACAAATTCATTTCAAAATGATAAAGAATAATCTACAGCCACAGAAAGTTAGCAAAGAATAACGTTTTACAATAAGCTGATAAGACATCTGCAACCCACATCCTGATTGCACATCCCATTCATGTGATTGAAGCTTACTTAATGGGACATTTGTTCATACAGAGCATGCAATTTATTTATTTTGTCAAATTTACTTTGTTCCTTTGATGTCCTTTATTGAAAAGCATACTTAGGTAGGCTTAGGAGCAGCAATGGCCTACTGGGAGCTAGCTAGTGATTGGTGGCTAAGCACATGCCTCATGTCATTGGTTTTGCCAGATGACTTGTAAACATTATTGCAAACATTGCTACCAGACGTGCACATTCTTCAACCTACCTAAGTATGCTGTCAAGGAAAGGAGCTACATTAAAGGGATAGTCAACACTAGAATATTTTTGCTTAAAAAGATAGATAATCCCTTTTATTACCCATTCCCTAGTTTTGCATAAGCAACACAGTTATATAAATATACGTTTTACCTCTGTGATTACCTTGTATCTAAGCTTCTGCAGACTGCCCCCTTATCTCAGTTCTTTTGACAGACTTTAATTTTAGCAAATCAGTGCTGACTCCTAGGTAACTACACAGGGCGTCGGCACAATGTTATCTATATGACACACATGAACTAAAGCCCTCTAGTGGTGAAAAACTGTCAAATGCATTCACATAAGAGGTGGCCTTTAAGGTCTAAGAAATTAGCATATGGGCCTATCTAGGTTTAGCTTTCAACTAAGAATACCAAGACAACAAAGCAAAATTAGTGAAAAAAGTAAATTGGAAAGTTGTTTAAAATGACATGCCCTATTTGAATCATGAAAGTTTATTTTGGAGTTGACTGTCCCTTTAAAACAAAGAAAAACTAGAGAAAGAGATTAAAGGGACATGAAACCTAAATTTTATTTTTCTTTCACGATTTAGAAAGAGCATGCAATTTTAAACAACTTTCCAATTTACTTCTATTATCTAATTTGCTTCATTCTCTTAATATCCTTTGTTGAAAAGCATATTTTAATAAACTCAGTAGCTGCTAATTTGTGGCTGCACATACAGGGAGTGCAGAATTATTAGGCAAATGAGTATTTTGACCACATCATCCTCTTTATGCATGTTGTCTTACTCCAAGCTGTATAGGCTCGAAAGCCTACTACCAATTAAGCATATTAGGTGATGTGCATCTCTGTAATGAGAAGGGGTGTGGTCTAATGACATCAACACCCTATATCAGGTGTGCATAATTATTAGGCAACTTCCTTTCCTTTGGCAAAATGGGTCAAAAGAAGGACTTGACAGGCTCAGAAAAGTCAAAAATAGTGAGATATCTTGCAGAGGGATGCAGCACTCTTAAAATTGCAAAGCTTCTGAAGCGTGATCATCGAACAATCAAGCGTTTCATTCAAAATAGTCAACAGGGTCGCAAGAAGCGTGTGGAAAAACCAAGGCGCAAAATAACTGCCCATGAACTGAGAAAAGTCAAGCGTGCAGCTGCCAAGATGCCACTTGCCACCAGTTTGGCCATATTTCAGAGCTGCAACATCACTGGAGTGCCCAAAAGCACAAGGTGTGCAATACTCAGAGACATGGCCAAGGTAAGAAAGGCTGAAAGACGACCACCACTGAACAAGACACACAAGCTGAAACGTCAAGACTGGGCCAAGAAATATCTCAAGACTGATTTTTCTAAGGTTTTATGGACTGATGAAATGAGAGTGAGTCTTGATGGGCCAGATGGATGGGCCCGTGGCTGGATTGGTAAAGGGCAGAGAGCTCCAGTCCGACTCAGACGCCAGCAAGGTGGAGGTGGAGTACTAGTTTGAGCTGGTATCATCAAAGATGAGCTTGTGGGGCCTTTTCGGGTTGAGGATGGAGTCAAGCTCAACTCCCAGTCCTACTGCCAGTTTCTGGAAGACACCTTCTTCAAGCAGTGGTACAGGAAGAAGTCTGCATCCTTCAAGAAAAACATGATTTTCATGCAGGACAATGCTCCATCACACGCGTCCAAGTACTCCACAGCGTGGCTGGCAAGAAAGGGTATAAAAGAAGAAAATCTAATGACATGGCCTCCTTGTTCACCTGATCTGAACCCCATTGAGAACCTGTGGTCCATCATCAAATGTGAGATTTACAAGGAGGGAAAACAGTACACCTCTCTGAACAGTGTCTGGGAGGCTGTGGTTGCTGCTGCACGCAATGTTGATGGTGAACAGATCAAAACACTGACAGAATCCATGGATGGCAGGCTTTTGAGTGTCCTTGCAAAGAAAGGTGGCTATATTGGTCACTGATTTGTTTTTGTTTTGTTTTTGAATGTCAGAAATGTATATTTGTGAATGTTGAGATGTTATATTGGTTTCACTGGTAAAAATAAATAATTGAAATGGGTATATATTTGTTTTTTGTTAAGTTGCCTAATAATTATGCACAGTAATAGTCACCTGCACACACAGATATCCCCCTAAAATAGCTATAACTAAAAACGACTTCCAAAACTATTCAGCTTTGATATTAATGAGTTTTTTGGGTTCATTGAGAACATGGTTGTTGTTCAATAATAAAATTAATCCTCAAAAATACAACTTGCCTAATAATTCTGCACTCCCTTTAGATGCTTTGTGTGGCTCACACATGTGCATTGCTGTTTCTTTAACAAAGGATACCTAAAGAGTGAAGCAAATTAGATAATAGAAGTAAATTAGAAAATTGTTTAAAATTATATTCTCTATCTGAATCATGAAAGAAAAAAAATGTGTTTTTATGGCTTTTGGGAAGGTTTTCTAGTTAAATATCTGAATCATGAAAATGTAATTTTAATAACCTTTACATACTTTATTGTTCTTGGTAAAACCAGTTCAGTCCTGCTACCTTGCACTAGGATACGTTTCTAGGTGTCCAGTATTTAACAGGACTGTTAGTTATTACCTGTCCAGTAAAAAAAAAAAAAAAAAAATATATATATATATATATATATATATATATATATATATATATATATATATATATATATATATATATATATATATATATATATGTATGTATATATGTGGCCCTCGGTTTACAATGGTTCAATTTGCACCGTTTCCGAATAACCACCTTTTTTTCCAGTCATGTGACTGCTATTGAAAAGCATTGAGAAGCAGTGCATTGATTACAATAGCCAGTAGGTGGAGCTGTCCGCTTGTGTTGCAGCAAAGCCAAGCAAGCTGAAATTAGTTTAACCAGACCTGAGCTATCGAGCAGATTTCAAAGGAAAAAGATCTTCCTGTCTATAAATCAGCCCAGATTGGAATGCATAGAAAGAACTGTTTGCAGAAAAATGCAAGTGAAGTCTGTGTTGTGTGATTATTTTATTAGGTTTATAATGCTGTTAAGCAAATGTTTTTGTTAATTTAACTTAGTTTAATTATATATTCTGTGTTGTGTGATTATGACAATTTTGAGAGGGGCCTATATAATAAAAGGCCAAGTGTGTTTGTCCGAAGCTGTCATGCGCAGTAGAGACTGCTTGCGAGGACAAACGCACCTGGCCTTCCAAATGACCTGGTGTCGTGTGGTGGAGTGGGCGGGGCCAGGCGTGACACGGGCGGGGCCAGATGCCGAGAGACAGAGAGCTCTAAAGAGGGGGGATAGAGAGAGGGAGAGAGAGACAGCAAAAGAGAGAGGGGGAGAGAGACAGCAAAAGAGAGGGGGGGAGAGACAGCAAAAGAGGGGGGGGGGGGAGAGACAGCAAAAGAGAGGGGGGGGAGAGAGACAGCAAAAGAGAGGGGGGGGAGAGAGACAGCAAAAGAGAGGGGGGAGAGAGACGGCAAAAGAGGGGGGGAGAGACGGCAAAAAAAAGAGAGGGAGCAAAAGAGAGGGGGGGAGAGAGGGAGCAAAAGAGAGGGGGGAGAGCGCGCTAAAGAGGGGGGAGAGAGCGCAAAAGAGAGAACGCAAAAGAGAGGGGGGAGAGACAGAGCATAAGAGAGAGGGGGGAGAGAGAGGGCGTAAAAGAGAGGGGGAGAGAGAGCAAAAGAGGAGCGAGAGAGAACGCAAAAGAGAGGTGGAGCGAAAGAGAACGCAAAAGAGAGGGGTGAGAGAGAGAGCAAAAGAGAGGGGGAGAGAAGGCACAAAAGAGAGAGGGGGAGAGAGAGAGAGAGAGCAAGGGGTGGGACCGCTGTACTGCAAAAAATGGCCCATGTAAACGGGCTTTAGGACTAGTAAATAAATAAAAAAAAATATTTTTATATTTTGGTCTGATTTGGGGATATAATATAATCCCCTGCTCATTGTCCAGCATTTTTATTGTGTACGGTTGGCGACCTTAGCACTAGCCAGCAAGTAAATGGTACTGTTTGGCAGGGATGTCCGCACGATATTCTGTACCAGCTACTGCTTACATAGCTCCCAATCGTCCCAAATTGTGCCAATCCTGCAATATGTGAGAGCTCTGACCCACTGTCCCGTTTGCAGCCTTCCCTTTCTTAGAAATGTCCCAGTTTCCATATTGAAAACGAGGGCAGCACCAGCTGTGCCCATGACTCACCTATGTCTTTATACGGGGAAGGTGGTGAGAATATATGTACTGAATATATGAATGAATAAAGTGCCCTGATCGTCTAATTGCGACTGTGTACCCTTGCTTAATCTATTAGCCCAGGACCTGACAAATCCCAGGGGTCAAGGGGCTCTGTCTCCTTAAATTTGACTTCTGGTTGCTAACTTCAGATTATTCTGCACATCTGCATCCAAAGCAGAAAGCAGCCTTTTCGTGCTGCATGAAGTCTCTCTTTGTCTTGCAAAATGTGTTTTAACTTGCTTATCTGCTGCTCTTTCATGTACATTATATTTGTTAGTGCTATGTCCCTTTAAACAAATATCTGTTGGAATGCGCAGCTGTTACAGCATCCGCAGGTTACACAGTGACACTATGGTTTTAACTTCCTTAGGTCCAGTCACCCTGGTTTCCTACTTTTAGGTTTCATTATGATTCTTTCACCATTTTCAGTCCCCCCCCCCCCCCCACTAGAGCTTTGAGTGTTTATAACATAGGAATAATTATAAGAGGAAATTTATTGTCATGTGTAACTGCTGAAACACTTATATTAACTTGTTTTTATACCCTTGGTTAAAAAAGAAGACTGGCATGGGGTGCGGTGAAGGGTTGGCACACAGGGAGGCACTCTGTTGTTTAGCAGCATCAGACGGCTTCAACATCTAGGAAGGGCACTGGCCAAGAGCTGTAGTGGGTTAAGGGAAACTGCCCAATGGGTTGGGGGAGCTGGCAGGGATCCACAATGCTATGTGCAGCACTGTAGGGCTGCAACTAACGATTATTTTCATAATCGATTAATCGGCCGATTATTTTTTCGATTAATCGACTAATCGGATAAAAAGAGAATCAATAAATAGTTTTCTATGTTTTAAATAAAATCCACATAATGAGTGTTACAAATATAAACTTCAGACTAAAACTTTACATTAACACAACTGTTTCTTCCATTTTTAAGCAGCAGAGCACAGTTTTATAATTAAACAAAACCACAAACTGTTTGAAAAGAGGTAGAACTAGAAAGAGTTAGACTATCACTGCTAATAACATTCTGTTATTCACTCTTTCAGAAACTTTGCATTGAAATGCAAAAATATCAACATGTCCACATGCTTCTGGCTAAGGCTGGTTCTCTGTTTGCAGCTATATTTCCTGCAGCAGAGAAAAGGCTGTTGAGGTGTATAAGTAGGTTTTTGCCAATTTCACAAAAGTGGGATATTTATCTTTGTTAACTCTTCACCAATGCTAAGTGTTTTCTACCTTGGCAAGGGGCCTCTCAATAAAGTAACCCTTGACTTTATTCTAACATAAAAATATCTTGAATATCTATATGCAATGGTAAATAACCAGCTATAAGGTTAGGGGAAATATCTAGTCCGCTCTAAAAATAACGAATATATACTTATAAAGGTTGAAAAACCAACTAATCGATTATGAGATTTGTTGACAGCTATTTTCATAATCGATTATGACGATTAGTTGTTGCAGCTCTACAGCACTGCCAGAAAACTGTGGCACTTTGGGGGGCACTAGTCAAAAGCTGCATTGCTTTGGGGGCTCTGACTGGGCCTGCAAGTTGGGTCAGTGGGTGAGAACTGTGTTGCTTTTGGAGGTGGGGGGGGGGGGTTGGAGTTGAAGCAGGTGGGGTGCTGGGCAGGATCAGCAGCAGTTTAAGTGCATGTGGCACTGATAAATAGTAGTAGTGCTTTTGGTTCAGAGTGTTGCTAAATGTCTTATGGGGGCACCTTGTTGTGTTCCTGTATTTTGAAGGGTGACATACTGGGCTGAGCATTCCTGTCTAATTCAGAAGTCATCGCTCTGTTGCTCCTGTGACAGTCGCACACTGCCCAGCTTGTTATCTCAGCCCTTGGTGTTGCCTGTACTGTGCAGATAGTACAGATGACATTATTTACTGGATGAGAGCTATGAGCCTGACATTTCACCTCCCCTCACCCCTTTGCTTCTGAATCATGTCACCAATCACATGTAGTCACATGTCTGTCTTCACATCCTCATCCTTTGTGCTGAGGGGGAATTCCTGAACTTGGAGAGGGGTTTAAGAGACATTACAGCCTGCCCCCCTCATACAGCAGTAGTACAGAACCCCTCATTGTTCTGTGACTTCTCAGTCTGGGTCACTGTGTAGGGTCACTGGTCTGGTATGCTTAATAATTTTATTGTAATTTTTTTTTATTTTTTTTCATTCCATCCCTCAGTGTCATCCATTAATAGCTTGCTATCGTTAGCTGTGTCTGTCCCATAACCCTCTCTGTTCCAGGGGGTTTCCTCTCATTGTTGGATCAGTGCAGGATTTGCTTTTATCTTTCAGGGTATAGTTTATTTTGACTCCTGCTGTCAGCCAGTGGCCCATCAGAATCAGCATATCCTGATGCAAATGGTGAACGTTTCCTATTGTCACTCCATATCTTGTGTGAATATTGTGCCCATGAGCTTACAGTCTAGCAATTAAACCTGCTGAGATGGCTACTTTGCGTTTTTTGTTTCTGGTACAACAAAGGGAAAAGCATGCTGCAGATGGTGGGTGGGAGTGTCATGTTATCTGTTTGTAGGAAGTGTTTAGAGAAGGGAGTGTATGTGTCACATAGGGCATTTGTGACCACTCAGGAAATTGGGTCAGAAGCTTCTGGTTACCCAACTGCAATCACAACACCCCAGAGGCCCCCAGGGAACTTCCTGTCTGTGATACCAACTCATACAGAGGGCAGACTAATTCCTACAGCTTCCTCAGCCAATAACCTACATGTGCCATTGAGTTCTAAAGCTTACCATTGCTACTAGTTTCCACTTTCTCATACACAAAGATCCCTCCTCTCCACAGTTACATCATAAGCGGCCCACGGGGAGGCAACCTGTGTGCTCTGTTCCGTCATCAGGGACACTGCAGGTCTTTCTTTCTACCACAGGTGTCTTTCTTTTTCCTCTCTCTTCTCTCTCCCGTCTCTATCGCACCATCGTCCCTCTGAGTCTCTCAGTTCAGATAATTTGATATAGGCAGGACAGATTACATATCATTACCATAGAACAAGTTTTTGGGACAAGGACTGTATGAAATAAAACATGCACAAAATACTGACTTAACCCATTGATTGTCCAAAATAAATAGCTCAATGAAGGGGTTAAACCTCCACTATTTAAGCTGTTGATTGCTCAGAATGCACAGCTAGTTAAATCATTGGGGCGTATAAATGGTGTCAGCATTGGTTTAAGCCCTTAATTGCCCAGAACACACGCTACAGGGATTTAAACCCCTAGAATCCTGCAGTGTGAAGGGAGAGTATACTAGTATCCTGCCTAGTAACGTGTGTTTTGTGTGTGTAATATATATAAATCAATGGAAATATTTGCATAGGAAATTAGCACATCTATGCAAATATTTACATTGATTTAATTTTGAGACATGGAGGATTTTAATTTCAGTTTTTTATCTCTTCCCCCCCCCATAATTTTAATGAATTTATTGTTTGTTTTATCAGCATTATTTATTTGTATAGCGCTGTTAACTTTCGTAGCTCTGATATGTGTGTGTAATAATAATAATAATAATAATAATAATATTTTTCTATCTATCTATCTAGAGAGAGATATACCCACAGTAAAATATTTATTTGTATAAATAATACCTCTGTAGTGCTATATATGTGTGTAATAAAACAATGAATTATATCTGATCTCAATCTCTCTATCTTCTCGATCGATCGCTCTATCATGTCTGGGCACATATTGTTGAAGAAATGATTCTATTCATACAGCTTTATCCGGCTGGCAAATATCAATGCTGGACTATAGGAATATAAGAGAATAAATGATCTGCTTAGGTGTGATAAAGCGCAATCTATTAGATTTATATGGTATATACGGTTCTACACACTGGCCAACGCATTCAGTAAAAGTATGTAAGGAAGACCATGCGGCTGCTTTGCATATTGGTTCCACTAAAATGTCAACGTTGGTTTGTTCAGGAAGCTGCAGGTGCAGCAGTTTAAAGGGACACTGAACCCAAATGTTTTTTTCTTTTGTGATTCAGATTGAGCATGAAATTTTAAGCAACTTTCTAATTTACTCCTATTATCAAATGTTCTTCATTCTCTTGGTATCTTTATTTGAAATGCAAGAATGTAAGTTTAGATGCCCATTTTTGATGAACAACCTGGGTTGTTCTTGCTGATTGGTGGATAAATTCATCCACCAATAAAAAGTGCTGTCCAGAGGTCTGAACAAAAACAAAGCTTTGATACTTTCTTTTTCAAATAAAGATAGCAAGAGAACAAAGAAAAATTGATAATAGGAGTAAATTAGAAAATTGCTTAAAATTGCATGCGCTTTCTGAATCACGAAAGAAAAATTTGGGTTCAGTGTCCCTTTAAGTAGAAAGATGTCGGACCTTAAAAATGTTTCGTACAACATCAGGACTGCAGAGAGAATCCTATTGGTTTAATGGATATGAAACCCAAACATTTTATTTGTGGTTCAGACAGAGCAAACACTCCTCATTCCCAGAATATGAAGTTAAAGGCAAATAGTAGTAGTAGCTTCATATTCTGGGAACGAGGAGGTTGTTTAAATGTTGTAACATCCTACTGTTCAATATTGCTCTTGAGAAAGCCAGGGCGTACTCCAGTAGAAACGCGTTGAGCTTGGTATGTCGAGCACAAGGACCCGTAGTTGACTGCTGCTGCAACAAGTGTTCCATTGGATGTTAGCCGTGAACATGACTGATCATCTGGAGCTGCGGCAAGCGGTTGGATTTCAATTGGGCAGTTTCGTTGACATGCGATAAAGAACTTACGTTTAGTAAGTGTTTTTAGTTGTGCGATTTTAAGTGTTAATAAAACCAACGTGAATCTGGGTCGCGCTGTCTCTTTTATGTTTCACATCTCTTAAATGGATATGAAACGCATCATTTTTTTTCTCAAATCTGACTTCCCAATTTCCAGATTTCCAGTAATAACTGAAAGCTCTGACTACATCAAGTCAATCTAGTCTTTTGTTTTCCTTTTTTTTTTTTTTTTTTTTTTTTTTTTTTTTAGAAACAGACGCAGCATAATATTCAGAAAAGAAACCCCATCTGCAGAAATGAAACAACCACTAAATATAGAGGAATTGCAAAATCAACAATTTTATAATAAAAATACTACGTATTTATTAAGCAGCGAAAGTTGCATCAACGCCCCATTATTTCTGGTCTGCTGCGCCTTAACTTCTCTGCCACCTTTTAGGTGGCAGATTGACATCATCCTGATCCGATCAGGATGATTGACAACCCCTGCTAGGGCCGCGAGTGAGCAGGGGGCGGCATTGCACAAGCATTTAACTAGAAATGCTTGTGCAATGTTAAATGCCGACAGCGTATGCTACAGCGAATCATGTCCGCTCGCCTCTTAAGTTTACCCCTTAGTCTGAACTTCAAATGAGCAGTAGATTTCCTGCTGACAAATTTCAGATACTTTACCTCTCCCCCTGTGTCATGTGACAGCCATCAGCCAATCACAAAAGGCATATACTTTGGTCTCTTGCACATGCTCAGAATGTGTATATATAAAAAGACATTGCACATTTTGATAATGAAAGTAAATTAGAAAGTTTTAAATTGAATCAGGAAAATGTAATTTTGACTTTAGTCCCTATGAAGGAAAGTAATGGGAGCCTCCTTCATCTGACAGCAAATCAAAAGGAATAAAAGGCTGAGTATCCAGCTTAGAAACGCGTCTAGCTAGCACAAAGCCACCAGCAGAATAGTATTGAAAGGGATATGAAACACAAACGTTTTTTTTTTTATGATTCAAACAGAACATACAATTTACTTGCTTCGTTCCCATGTTGTTCTTTGTTGAAGAGATACCTAGGTAAGTGGAGCACTTTATGGCAGGAAATAGTGCAGCCATATAGTGCTCTTGCAAATGGATAACATTCCTGTAAACCTGCTGCCAAATAGTTCTCCAGATATTTGCACGCTCTTGAGCTTACATCCCTGCTTTTCAACAAAAGATACCAAGAGAACAAAGGAAGTATGATAGAAATAAAGTAGGAAATAGATACTAATTCAACTAGAAGTGGGGAGTTTTCAGTAGTATTATATATAGGCCGATATAAACCAGAAATATTTTTTGGAGAAAATTGCAATTAAAGTGAATTCAATATACTGGGATAAACCTAAAGAGACTCAGCTAAGTTATACATCCAGAAATAAAGAGATTAAAGCAAAAGATAGTGAGGAAGACGCAGTCTGGGTTTCCTTTTAAGCCTGATGTGACCACCCTGCCCCTGTATTTTCATATATGTGACAGCTGTGATGTGATCAGATTGCAGATTTGTATGATACAGAAGGGGTCTCAAGCGCTTAAGAGTTTTTAAAGCACCGCTGTAAGTTCAAAATCATTTATGTAATGACCAAAGGATGACTCCCTTGCGCTGATCGTATTCCTTAATCTAACTGAAAACTCCTCCAGCAATAACCAAAGGATGACTCCCTTGCGCTGATCGTATTCCTTAATCTAACTGAAAACTCCTCCTGCAATAAAAATCATTTCTGTAATGACCAAAGGATGACTCCCTTGCGCTGATCGTATTCCTTAATCTAACTGAAAACTCCTGCAATAAAAATCATTTCTGTAATGACCAAAGGATGACTCCCTTGCGCTGATCGTATTCCTTAATCTAACTGAAAACTCCTCCTGCAATAAAAATCATTTATGTAATGACCAAAGGATGACTCCCTTGCGCTGATCGTATTCCTTAATCTAACTGAAAACTCCTGCAATAAAAATCATTTATATAATGACCAAAGGATGACTCCCTTGCGCTGATCGTATTCCTTAATCTAACTGAAAACTCCTCCTGCAATAAAAATCATTTATGTAATGACCAAAGGATGACTCCCTTGCGCTGATCGTATTCCTTAATCTAACTGAAAACTCCTCCTGCAATAAAAATCATTTATGTAATGACCAAAGGATGACTCCCTTGCGCTGATCGTATTCCTTAATCTAACTGAAAACTCCTCCTGCAATAAAAATCATTTATGTAATGACCAAAGGATGACTCCCTTGCGCTGATCGTATTCCTTAATCTAACAGAAAACTCCTCCAGCAATAAAAATCATTTATGTAATGACCAAAGGATGACTCCCTTGCGCTGATCGTATTCCTTAATCTAACTGAAAACTCCTCCTGCAATAAAAATCATTTATGTAATGACCAAAGGATGACTCCCTTGCGCTGATCGTATTCCTTAATCTAACTGAAAACTCCTCCAGCAATAAAAATCATTTATGTAATGACCAAAGGATGACTCCCTTGCGCTGATCGTATTCCTTAATCTAACAGAAAACTCCTCCAGCAATAAAAATCATTTATGTAATGACCAAAGGATGACTCCCTTGCGCTGATCGTATTCCTTAATCTAACAGAAAACTCCTCCAGCAATAAAAATCATTTATGTAATGACCAAAGGATGACTCCCTTGCGCTGATCGTATTCCTTAATCTAACTGAAAACTCCTCCAGCAATAAAAATCATTTATGTAATGACCAAAGGATGACTCCCTTGCGCTGATCGTATTCCTTAATCTAACTGAAAACTCCTCCTGCAATAAAAATCATTTATGTAATGACCAAAGGATGACTCCCTTGCGCTGATCGTATTCCTTAATCTAACTGAAAACTCCTCCAGCAATAACCAAAGGATGACTCCCTTGCGCTGATCGTATTCCTTAATCTAACTGAAAACTCCTCCTGCAATAAAAATCATTTCTGTAATGACCAAAGGATGACTCCCTTGCGCTGATCGTATTCCTTAATCTAACTGAAAACTCCTGCAATAAAAATCATTTCTGTAATGACCAAAGGATGACTCCCTTGCGCTGATCGTATTCCTTAATCTAACTGAAAACTCCTCCTGCAATAAAAATCATTTATGTAATGACCAAAGGATGACTCCCTTGCGCTGATCGTATTCCTTAATCTAACTGAAAACTCCTGCAATAAAAATCATTTATATAATGACCAAAGGATGACTCCCTTGCGCTGATCGTATTCCTTAATCTAACTGAAAACTCCTCCTGCAATAAAAATCATTTATGTAATGACCAAAGGATGACTCCCTTGCGCTGATCGTATTCCTTAATCTAACTGAAAACTCCTCCTGCAATAAAAATCATTTATGTAATGACCAAAGGATGACTCCCTTGCGCTGATCGTATTCCTTAATCTAACTGAAAACTCCTCCTGCAATAAAAATCATTTATGTAATGACCAAAGGATGACTCCCTTGCGCTGATCGTATTCCTTAATCTAACTGAAAACTCCTCCAGCAATAAAAATAATTTATGTAATGACCAAAGGATGACTCCCTTGCGCTGATCGTATTCCTTAATCTAACTGAAAACTCCTCCTGCAATAAAAATCATTTATGTAATGACCAAAGGATGACTCCCTTGCGCTGATCGTATTCCTTAATCTAACTGAAAACTCCTCCTGCAATAAAAATCATTTATGTAATGACCAAAGGATGACTCCCTTGCGCTGATCGTATTCCTTAATCTAACAGAAAACTCCTCCTGCAATAAAAATCATTTCTGTAATGACCAAAGGATGACTCCCTTGCGCTGATCGTATTCCTTAATCTAACTGAAAACTCCTCCTGCAATAAAAATCATTTCTGTAATGACCAAAGGATGACTCCCTTGCGCTGATCGTATTCCTTAATCTAACAGAAAACTCCTCCAGCAATAAAAATCATTTATGTAATGACCAAAGGATGACTCCCTTGCGCTGATCGTATTCCTTAATCTAACAGAAAACTCCTCCAGCAATAAAAATCATTTATGTAATGACCAAAGGATGACTCCCTTGCGCTGATCGTATTCCTTAATCTAACTGAAAACTCCTCCTGCAATAAAAATCATTTATGTAATGACCAAAGGATGACTCCCTTGCGCTGATCGTATTCCTTAATCTAACTGAAAACTCCTCCAGCAATAAAAATCATTTATGTAATGACCAAAGGATGACTCCCTTGCGCTGATCGTATTCCTTAATCTAACAGAAAACTCCTCCAGCAATAAAAATCATTTATGTAATGACCAAAGGATGACTCCCTTGCGCTGATCGTATTCCTTAATCTAACAGAAAACTCCTCCAGCAATAAAAATCATTTATGTAATGACCAAAGGATGACTCCCTTGCGCTGATCGTATTCCTTAATCTAACTGAAAACTCCTCCAGCAATAAAAATCATTTATGTAATGACCAAAGGATGACTCCCTTGCGCTGATCGTATTCCTTAATCTAACTGAAAACTCCTCCTGCAATAAAAATCTTTTATGTAATGACCAAAGGATGACTCCCTTGCGCTGATCGTATTCCTTAATCTAACTGAAAACTCCTCCTGCAATAAAAATCTTTTATGTAATGACCAAAGGATGACTCCCTTGCGCTGATCGTATTCCTTAATCTAACTGAAAACTCCTCCTGCAATAAAAATCATTTCTGTAATGACCAAAGGATGACTCCCTTGCGCTGATCGTATTCCTTAATCTAACTGAAAACTCCAGCAATAAAAATCATTTCTGTAATGACCAAAGGATGACTCCCTTGCGCTGATCGTATTCCTTAATCTAACTGAAAACTCCTCCTGCAATAAAAATCATTTCTGTAATGACCAAAGGATGACTCCCTTGCGCTGATCGTATTCCTTAATCTAACTGAAAACTCCTCCTGCAATAAAAATCATTTCTGTAATGACCAAAGGATGACTCCCTTGCGCTGATCGTATTCCTTAATCTAACTGAAAACTCCTCCAGCAATAAAAATCATTTATGTAATGACCAAAGGATGACTCCCTTGCGCTGATCGTATTCCTTAATCTAACTGAAAACTCCTGCAATAAAAATCATTTATGTAATGACCAAAGGATGACTCCCTTGCGCTGATCGTATTCCTTAATCTAACTGAAAACTCCTCCTGCAATAAAAATCATTTATGTAATGACCAAAGGATGACTCCCTTGCGCTGATCGTATTCCTTAATCTAACTGAAAACTCCTCCTGCAATAAAAATCATTTATGTAATGACCAAAGGATGACTCCCTTGCGCTGATCGTATTCCTTAATCTAACTGAAAACTCCTCCAGCAATAAAAATCATTTATGTAATGAGCAAAGGATGACTCCCTTGCGCTGATCGTATTCCTTAATCTAACTGAAAACTCCTCCAGCAATAAAAATCATTTATGTAATGACCAAAGGATGACTCCCTTGCGCTGATCGTATTCCTTAATCTAACTGAAAACTCCTCCAGCAATAAAAATCATTTATGTAATGACCAAAGGATGACTCCCTTGCGCTGATCGTATTCCTTAATCTAACAGAAAACTCCTCCAGCAATAAAAATCATTTCTGTAATGACCAAAGGATGACTCCCTTGCGCTGATCGTATTCCTTAATCTAACTGAAAACTCCTCCTGCAATAAAAATCAAATTGAGGTGCTAAAACGCTGTGCTTTGGGAATACCAGCTGTCGGAGACCCTCGTCTGATAACTCTGGGAATCATTTGCCATGGGACAGAAAGCTTGTAGAATCATGCAAAAGGAAATAGATCCAAATAGATTTAGCAAGCGTCGGCGGACAGGGGCGTACATATGGGCCTCTTTCCGCTGCAGCTCGCCTTTGGCAGACAAAATGACGTTGGCGGAATTCAGCATTGCACAAGAGTGCTAATTTGCGCTCTTGTGCAACGCCACCCCCTGCCCCCGCACAGCCAATCTTGCACAGGCAGGAGCTCTCAATCTTCCTGGTTGGACAAGACCGAGGAGATGGAAATTCTCCACCCAAGAGGTGAAGAGGATAGGAAGCATCAGTCTGATGTCTGCTGCTTGATAAATACTGACTGCAGGTTCTCTTGTGTCTGATGACTGCTGCTTGATAAATACAGACTGCAGGTTCTCTTGTGTCTGATGTCTGCTGCTTGATAAATACTGACTGCAGGTTCTCTTGTGTCTGATGTCTGCTGCTTGATAAATACTGACTGCAAGTTCTCTTCTGTCTGATGACCGCTGCTTGATAAATACTGACTGCAGGTTCTCTTGTGTCTGATATCTGCTGCTTGATAAATACTGACTGCAGGTTCTCTTGTGTCTGATGTCTGCTGCTTGATAAATACTGACTGCAGGTTCCTTTTGTGTCTGATGACCGCTGCTTGATAAATACTGACTGCAGGTTCCTTTTGTGTCTGATGACCGCTGCTTGATAAATACTGACTGTAGGTTCTCTTGTGTCTGATGACCACTGCTTGATAAATACTGACTGCAGGTTCTCTTGTGTCTGATGACCGCTGATTGATAAATACAGACTGTAGGTTCTCTTGTGTCTGATGACCGCTGCCTGATAAATACTGACTGCAGGTTCTCTTGTGTCTGATGACCGCTGCTTGATAAATACTGACTGAAGGGTTCTCTTGTGTCTGATGACCGCTGCTTGATAAATACTGACTGCAGGTTCTCTTGTGTCTGATGACCGCTGATTGATAAATACAGACTGTAGGTTCTCTTGTGTCTGATGACCGCTGCCTGATAAATACTGACTGCAGGTTCTCTTGTGTCTGATGACCGCTGCTTGATAAATACTGACTGAAGGGTTCTCTTGTGTCTGATGACCGCTGCTTGATAAATACTGACTGCAGGTTCTCTTGTGTCTGATGACCACTGCTTGATAAATACTGACTGAAGGGTTCTCTTGTGTCTGATGACCGCTGCTTGATAAATACTGACTGCAGGTTCTCTTGTGTCTGATGACTGCTGCTTGATAAATACTGACTGCAGGTTCTCTTGTGTCTGATGACCGCTGCCTGATAAATACTGACTGCAGGTTCTCTTGTGTCTGATGACCGCTGCTTGATAAATACTGACTGCAGGTTCTCTTGTGTCTGATGACCGCTGCTTGATAAATACTGACTGCAGGTTCTCTTGTGTCTGATGACCGCTGCTTGATAAATACTGACTGCAGGTTCCTTTTGTGTCTGATGACCGCTGCTTGATAAATACTGACTGCAGGTTCCTTTTGTGTTTGATGACCGCTGCTTGATAAATACTGACTGCAGGTCCTTTTGTGTCTGATGACCGCTGCTTGATAAATACTGACTGCAGGTTCTCTTGTGTCTGATGACCGCTGCTTGATAAATACTGACTGCAGGTTCTCTTGTGTCTGATGACCGCTGCTTGATAAATACTGACTGCAGGTTCTCTTGTGTCTGATGATCGCTGCTAAATACTGACTGCAGGTTCTCTTGTGTCTGATGACCGCTGCTTGATAAATACTGACTGCAGGTTCTCTTGTGTCTGATGACCTCTGCTAAATACTGACTGCAGGTTCTCTTGTGTCTGATGACCGCTGCTTGATAAATACTGACTGCAGGTTCTCTTGTGTCTGATGACCGCTCGCTGCTAAATACTGACTGCAGGTTCTCTTGTGTCTGATGACTGCTGCTTGATAAATACTGACTGCAGGTTCTCTTGTGTCTGATGATCGCTGCTAAATACTGACTGCAGGTTCTCTTGTGTCTGATGACCTCTGCTTGATAAATACTGACTGCAGGTTCTCTTGTGTCTGATGACTGCTGCTTGATAAATACTGACTGTAGGTTCTCTTGTGTCTGATGACCGCTGCTTGATAAATACAGACTGCAGGTTCTCTTGTGTCTGATGTCCGCTGCTTGATAAATACTGACTGCAGGTTCTCTTGTGTCTGATGATCGCTGCTAAATACTGACTGCAGGTTCTCTTGTGTCTGACTGCTGCTTGATAAATACTGACTGTAGGTTCTCTTGTGTCTGATGACCGCTGCTTGATAAATACAGACTGCAGGTTCTTTTGTGTCTGATGACTGCTGCTTGATAAATACTGACTGTAGGTTCTCTTGTGTCTGATGACCGCTACTTGATAAATACTGACTGCAGGTTCTCTTGTGTCTGATGACCGCTACTTGATAAATACTGACTGCAGGTTCTCTTGTGTCTGATGACCTCTGCTTGATAAATACTGATTGCAGGTTCTTTTGTGTCTGATGACCGCTACTTGATAAATACAGATTGCAGGTTCTCTTGTGTCTGATGACCGCTACTTGATAAATACAGACTGCAGGTTCTCTTGTGTCTGATGACCGCTGCTTGATAAATACTGACTGCAGGTTCTCTTGTGTCTGATGACCGCTGTGTGATAAATACTGACTGCAGGTTCTCTTGTGTCTGATGACCTCTGCTTGATAAATACTGATTGCAGGTTCTCTTGTGTCTGATGACCGCTGCTTGATAAATACTGACTGCAGGTTCTCTTGTGTCTGATGACCGCTGCTTGATAAATACTGTCTGCAGGTTCTCTTGTGTCTGATGACAGCTGCTTGATAAATACTGACTGCAGGTTCTCTACGCAATCCCATGCACAGTGAATACAATGGGCTTTATATCATTGGCTACTTGCAATGTTTCATTTTGGAAGAAATGCTCTGGGCAAATCCTATATCCGGAATAATTTCAATGACATTAGACTAGATTGATGGCACATAAGAGCTTTTGGCATGATCATAAGCACTGAATTCCCTTGGATTGGAGAAAAGTGTCAGCTCTACTGAAGACAGTGGCAACCAAATGTGCCCTGTGGTCTGATCTTTGTCACAGTGCTTGCTAGAACATTGGGAAATATCCTGTCAGCAGTGGCCAAATGGAAGAGAGGAACCACAAACGGTACATTAAAGTTTTCCACTTCAAAGTGAAAAAAAACAAGTAATGGTTTCTGTTGATGGGAACAGAAAGGTCTTCTCATACACCGTGGTTATTAAAGGGACATAATGGTTTAGCAAGAAAATGCTCTTATTCATTATTACTTGCTTTATGTGTTTATCCCCCACTAAGAGGTTGGACATGTAGTTATTAATAATGCTTTAGAGCCAAAGAGAACTGCCGGCCTTGAGCGGACACTGCTTACAGGGTAGTGATAAAAATAGATTCTGTAATGAATTTGAACATGCCATTGTTACACCGCAATGTCCCTTTAAGAACCGACTGCTCACTGATAAGCAGAACTGTCACAAACCACAGTCATAAAAGCAAAAAATAGTTTATTTTTGGCTTCGTACAGGAACATTAGTTTTATAAATAAAAACGATTGCATGTCAGACGGGGCTTTCTAAAATGGATTCCAAAGGATAAAAATACATTTGTGCCCCTTTAAACCCTTCTCCAAAATGATAAAGGAACAATCTACTTCCAGGTACACATCTGTGTCTATAAAGCCTTTTCTTTTTCAGGTCCTAAGAAACGCTTTAAAAACAAACAAAGAAAGAAAGAAAAAAAAAAAAGACAAAAAACACCTTGTATGGGGTCTGATTAAATCATTTTTATATCCTTGAAAAATAATCCTGTTTCCCCAGAATCTGAAATATGTAAATACTGAGTTTCCCAACACCAGCATAGTAGGTGAGACTGAGAGGAACCAGCTGGCTTGGACATCAGACCTCCATGTGGTTGGTTTTCTGCAGATTTTTTGGAAAACTGAATTCCAAGAGGATTTTCCAGGCACAGAACAGCTCCTTCTTGCTCGTCCCTTACAGTTATGAAGAACTAGAAAGCTCTTCCATCAATGATATCTGATAATATAGACTCAGAAGCAAATGTGAGATTACTTGTACAAGGACAATGTCAAACCACTGGCCCTTGGACATTTATATATTTATTTCTATTTTTCTAATTACTTTTGCGACTTCCGAATGACTGGTCATGCTCACTTCCAATGCAACCTCACATGAGTTAACTCTTAAGATTTAAAGGGATATAAATGAAATATAGCAGGTTTAATTATACATAGTTAAAAAAAAGTTGTGTTTATATTATTTATTTTGCCCCTCTTCCTGTGGAAGTGTGAATATTCCAATTGTGAGAATCGGAAGTGCTCACTGCAGACTTTACAAGTCTAACCCAGACACATATCTGTTCCAAACTGGATAAGATAACAAAATGAGTGTCTAGCCTTGTTTGCTCCAGTAACTAGTTTGGATTGGCTCCTTTGAATAAGGCAACGTGTTAAAGGAATAGTTTAGTCAAAATTAAACTTTTATGATTCAGATAGAGCTGCAATTTGAAGCAACTTTCTAATTTACTCCTATTATCAATTTTTCTTTGTTCTCTTGCTATCTTTATTTGGAAAAGCAAGAATGTAAGCTTAGGATCTGGCCCATTTTTGGTTCAGCACCTGGGTAGGGATTAGTGACCAAATGTAGCCACAAATCAGCAAGCGCTACCCAGGTTCTGAACCAAAAATCGTCTGGCTCCTAGGCTTATTATTCCAGCCTTTTCAAATAAAAGATAATGAGTGAACAAAGATAAAATGATAATAGGAGTAAATTAGAAAGTTGCATAAAATTGTTGCTCTATCAGAATCATGAAAGTTTAATTTTGACTAAACTATTCCTATAATGCATTCAGAAATGTTTCACACTAGACTGGTGTACTGAAAAGTATTGAAATTACAAGGTGGTTTATGCGCCTTTAACTAATTGGTTCCTCAGTACCTGTTTAATAAGACAAAATGATGTCCTTGCTCACAAAGAAAGGTAAATCGGACATACACTTTACAACCTAAATCCCTTGCAGGCACGTTGGTCTGTGCTGGAGCTGTGCAAACTCCAGAGGTTGCTGTTGACCGAGAGTGAAACGGGGTACAGTGCATAGCGTTCCACAAGTGGCAAAACCGTAACAAGAATTGCGGCTCCCTTGTTAACGTGGTATATGGGGGAACTGTGGGAGAAACACTGGACCCTGAGCAGCAGTGACTGCTCTGTTGGGAAGGGGGAGCCCAGACTGAGTGCGGCTCTGTCCCCAGGAAGCATATTCTCCTATGTGGTGTCCGAAATATAAAATATTTAGCAGTTTTCCCTTTGTGTCTTTAAGTGAACGTTCCACTGAACCCCCCCCCCCCCCCCCCATTGAATTTACTTATCTGTTCCTGTCTCTACATGGAATTATGACATTATTTTCCTTGGAGGCCATTGTGTGATAAATCAATAGCGTTTCTACGGTTTCCTTATCCATTACCAGTCTGTAGGCCATAACTTATTTCATATTTAAAGCGTGTTTAAAGGAATATGTCATTCAAGATTAAACTTTCATAATTCAGACAGAGCATCTCATGTTAAGATACTTTTTCAAATAACTTCTGTTATTTTACTTTGTTCTTTGTGTTTCCTTTGTTGAAAAGCATATGTACATATGCTTAGCAGCAGCAGTGTGGCTAGCTGGTGATTGGTAAACAAATTTTGTCTTTTGTCCTTGGCTCGTCGGATGTGTTCAGCTGCTCTGGAGCTGACTTTAGCTATGTGTTTAATCCCCTTATGTCCCTTTAACTGATTTAATTACCTAAACAGTATAGGAAAAGCTAAGTTAGAGGTGTACAGAAGTGCAGATTTAGATTATTATTATTTTGCTAGATACAGGTGCCAAAATGAACTTGATAACGATCAGTCTCACTTATGGGGCCTTTTCTTTTTCCTGGTGTCTTCTTACAACTACATGGCAGACTGAGAAGCATTAGTAGGAGCGATTACTGAGATAAACCTAAACCCAGATGCGTATCTTCTATCATTTGGGGGTTTTTTGCTGTTAAAAATCCGCTTTGAGTGATCTGTCACGTATGCTTAGTGTGCAAGTGCTCTGTCGTGTGTGCAAGTGCTCTGTCGTGTGTGCTTAGTGTGCAAGTGCTCTGTCGTGTGTGCTTAGTGTGCAAGTGCTCTGTTGTGTGTGTGCAAGTGTGTGCAAGTGCTCTGTCGTGTGTGCAAGTGCTCTGTCGTGTGTGCAAGTGCTCTGTCGTGTGTGTGCAAGTGCTCTGTCGTGTGTGTGCAAGTGCTCTGTCGTGTGTGTGCAAGTGCTCTGTCGTGTGTGTGCAAGTGCTCTGTCGTGTGTGTGCAAGTGCTCTGTCGTGTGTGTGCAAGTGCTCTGTCGTGTGTGCTTAGTGTGCAAGTGCTCTGTCGTGTGTGTGCAAGTGCTCTGTCGTGTGTGTGCAAGTGCTCTGTCGTGTGTGCTTAGTGTGCAAGTGCTCTGTCGTGTGTGTGCAAGTGCTCTGTCGTGTGTGTTTAGTGTGCAAGTGCTCTGTCGTGTGTGCTTAGTGTGCAAGTGCTCTGTCGTGTGTGTTTAGTGTGCAAGTGCTCTGTCGTGTGTGTTTAGTGTGTGCAAGTGCTCTGTCGTGTGTGTGCAAGTGCTCTGTCGTGTGTGTGCAAGTGCTCTGTCGTGTGTGTGCAAGTGCTCTGTCGTGTGTGCAAGTGCTCTGTCGTGTGTGTGCTTAGTGTGCAAGTGCTCTGTCGTGTGTGCAAGTGCTCGGTCGTGTGTGTGCTTAGTGGGCCAGTGCTCTGTCGTGTGTGCAAGTGCTCTGTCGTGTGTGTGCTTAGTGGGCCAGTGCTCTGTCGTGTGTGCTTAGTGGGCAAGTGATGCTCTGTTTACCGTAAACATCACCACACCCGTCATGTTCTGATATCTGAGCCAGTGTAGCCATTATGCATCTCCCGCTGATGTGTCTAGATCACTATAAGTTCGATATATTGCTTGACATCATCATAAGTAACCACTATCTTACTAGGATCCTGTTCATCCACTTCACCAGATAAGGATTATTAACTTTTTCTTTTATAGAGAGATTAATTTGTTTCTTGAATCTAAAATGAAGGTATTTTATAGTTTCCTATTTAATAGACAGAATGTTCCTGTACTAAAAAAAAAAACCAGTTTAAGTTTTGTGCATGTACGGTATGTATGTCACTGTGCACCAGTAGAGCTGTGGGATCAGCCTGAAGGGCCTATTTACCAAGCTCCGTATGGCTCGCCGGAAACGCAAGTTATGAAGCAGCGCCTGCTCTGAGGCGCCGGACAGACATCGCCGGAAATCAACCCGATCCAATACGATCGGGTTGATTGACACCCAGAACTGCTGGTGCAATGATAAATGCAGAGAACTGCTGGTGCAATGATAAATGCAGAGAGCGTATGCTCACATTGAACATATTATAATTTCTAAGACGTTTCTGAAGATTATTTTAAAATTAGGACACGTTTTATGGGATAGATAAGGTGATTTGTATATAGACACACGTACAGCAATCCAAAAATGTTAGAATGTTTTAAATCTCTATCTTTGTTTGAGAAAAAGTGAAACGCATACAATAACCCTTGCACGTGTAAAACATCACCACATGCATGCGCCAGACATCAGCAAATCAGTGAAGTGCTTAATGGAAAAGTTAACTTTGATGCACTGCTATAACTTTCTAAAGTAAATGTAAAATAAGTGGGAGTTTGATTAATAATTTTGGGCAAATCGATCTTTTTAAACATTTAAAAGTACCTTTTACAACGATCGCTCCTATCGTCGTAACTCTGCCTGTGTATTAAAATTAATTTTGTTTTCGAATGACGAATACCTTATAGACCGTTTCTATTGGTCCCCCACTGGCGTCCCAACAGACATTTATGCCCACCATTGTAAATACGCATGCGTGTCTCCAGAATTTTGCACCCGCATTATATGCTCATCCATGAGAAACGCATGTGCATTTATCGTTTTGTAAGCAATTGAACAGCAGCAAGGTTTTCTTTGCATGCGCAATATACTAAGCTGCACGAGAATGCGCACGAATGTACACGTAAGAGCGGGTGGGACCAGTCTTACGTGTAATGGAGAGAAATACGAAAATGATCAGGTGGGCTTAGTAAAAAACGAAAAAGGTATGCGATTTCGGTTCTAAGTAACTTCGTCGTTATCAACTGTAGTTTGTTCATAAACATTAATGGATGGCATTAATGTGGATGCTCCAAATTTACTTTCAATTAAAGGGCCATAATACCCAAATGTTTAAACGCTTGAAAGTGATGCAGTATAGCTGTAAAAAGCTGACTAGAAAATATCTCCTGAACATCTCTATGTAAAAAAGAAAGATATTTTACCTCAAAAGTAAAGGATTTCTAAGCAGCATTTTAGTATGTCTGTCCTGGGACAGCTTAGGGGATGAGTCTCGTGCACTCTCATATTATTTCCCTATTCAGCTTACTATGAAATCTCATGAGAGTTAAGTCAAATCTCATGAGATCACAGTAAAAGAGTTCATGACCTCAGCACAGCTGATTGGCTGCTGTTCATTTCTTGATTTATTTTTTATTTATTTTTTACCTGCAGCTGGGAACAGCTGAGTATAACTTTTTACACAGAACCTACTCTGCTGAGCTGAGGAAATTGTAAGGTAAAATATCTTCCTTTTTTACATAGAGATGCTCAGGTGATATTTTCCTGTCAGCTTTTTACAGTTATACTGCATCAGTTTCAAGTGATTTAGCATATGAATATTATGTCCCTTTAAGTAGTTATAACGTTAGTATGAGCAACATTTTCCAGCTGTTGTGCCCTGTCATACCACTATTGTCCTGATGGTGGCAGTATAGAATTACTAATGGGAGCACTGACTTGTTTTCTGCATTAGAAAAGCCAGTGTTTGCTTAGATTAATAATGCATCAGAGTTTTCTCTTAAAGAAAAGTGCAAATATAAAATGCTCTTAAATATTAGATTGTTATTATTGCACTATAGTTTGCAATGTACTGTGTGTTTAACCACTGGCAATAGGTTAAACACATAGTTAAAGTCTGCTGCATGCTTCACTGGGAGATAGCTGAACACATGTGGTGAGCCAAGGACAAGAAGCACATTCTATCTGAATCATGAACATTTAATTTTGAATTTTATGTTCCTTCAATGTGTCTGTAGAAAGATTAATACTTGTCCAAATAGATTTTATTTCATGACAGATTTAATTTGATGATTCAGACAGAATAACAATTTTAAACAACTTTTCAATTTACTATTATCAAATTTGCTTCATTCTCTTGGTATCCTTTATTGAAGGAGCAGAAGCTATCTGAACACATTCAGCCATTGACAAGAGGCATATAAGTACAGCCACCAATCCGCAGCTAGCTCCCAGTAGTGCATTGCTGCCCCTGAACCTACTCAGTGACCCGAGTGTGTGTTCTGCAGTGTTACCAGGTGAGATCTTTGCTCCCCCTTTAGACCCCTACAGAGGGCTATCACCTGGATTTGTTACTTTAGATTGTAAGCTCTTTGAATCGGTAACCTTTGTAATTCCTTATAGATGACATCATTCGTGTCAAGTGGTTTTAAAACATTAATGATAACAAATGTAAATTTATTTTCTTTTTCTCTTTTCCGTTGTGATCCTCACACAGACATGGCGTCCGTTAACAAGAATGGGAGCCGATCTCGTTTGCAAAGCAGGAAGCCGCCGCACCTCTCTATCACTATCCCACCTGCCGAGGGGGAGAGGGACCCCAGGACCACCCAGGTACAGACTGACAATGTTGCAGGGGGGTTCCAATGAGGGAATGGGCTTCTTAGTTAAAACTGGCTTTTTTCTCCATATCCTGTAGCCACTGACAAGGCCGCTGTACCAGAAGAGTGTCAGCCTGCAGGAGCCTCGTGGGCACAGGACGGAGGGGACACCCAGCGGCGAAAGGCCAGGCTTCAGACGACAGACGTCCTTGTCACAGAGTATAAGAAAGTGAGTAGTGCTACACCCCCTGCCACAAACATGCACACGGTTAGTGCGACTTACACGTGTTACACTTATCTGAATGGCACAATTATAGACCAGATTTATCATTCTCTAGTCTGGACAGAGCAGGTTCACAGGCAGGGAACATGTTCACTAGGGATTGTACCAAGCCGGAACCATTATCTTCCCCCTTATTTATTATTGCACAAGTCATGCAACACTGCCACCTACTCTTACATGATTGGTTGCTGATTGGATCAGTCTGGGGTGCAGCTTTAATTGCAGGGTCACATGGAACGAGTGTTCATTGGAAGGGTCATTCACATATTTTTTAAATTCCCAAGTATGCCAGTCGGTTGGCATTATGAAGTATCCGGGTGGGGGCAGTGTAATACTTTGTAATGTCATAACATTTTCTGCTATCCAAAGCACACATTAATTGCATACTTTAACATTTATTAAACACAGAAAAATGTTTAAATATCGGCTTATTTTAGCTTAATATTGTTTTAAATTTTAGCCAGATGGTCAGTAAAATCTCCACCCATTAAAAAAGTCCTAGTAAGAACACTGGTAGGTGTTATACAAGAATCTTATAAAATGTTTAAAGGGACGTTATACACTAGATTTTTCTTTGCATACATATTTTGTAGATTATCCATTTATATAGACTATACAGGTGTTTGTTTGTTTGTTTTTTAAAAAAAGTATAGTTTTGCCTATTTTTAAATAACATTGCACTGATTTTCAGACTCCTAACCAAGCCCCTAAGTTTAAAGGGATACTAAGCCCAAATTTGTTCTTTAATTATTCAGAAAGAGCAGCAGTTTAAACAACTTTCTAATTTTCTCCTATTATCAATTTTTCTTCATTCTCTTGCCATCTTTATTTAAATAGCACCTGGGTAGCGCTTGCTGATTGGTGGCTAAATGTATCCACCAATCAGCAAGCGTTATCCAGGGTGCTGAATCTAAAATGGGCCATCTCTTAAGCTTTACATTCCTGCTTTTCAAATAAAGATAGCAAAATAACAAAGAAAAGTTGATAATAGCAGTAAATTAGAAAGTTGCTTAAAATTGCATGCTCTATCTCGATCATGAAAGAGAAAATTTGAGTTTAATATCCATTTAAGGAGAATACTAATGTATCTACTCCAGCTTGCTCCTGTTTGTGTAAAGAGTCTTTTCTTTCCTAAGACATGGAGAGTCCACTACGTCATTCCAATTACTAGTGGGATATTCACTCCTGGCCAGCAGGAGGAGGCAAAGAGCACCCCAGCAAAGCTGTTAAGTATCACTTTCCTTATCCATAACCCCCAGTCATTCTCTTTGCCTCTGTCAATGGAGGAGGTGAAGTTAGGTGTCTGAAGATATTTTTACTTTTTTTGGGGTACTTTTCCCTGCAAGCAAGGATTTGGGTTTAGCTGTGTCCACATCAATCTCTTGAGTAAGAGTAGTGGTGACTTTTAAGCAGTTAGAAAACTGAGCAAAGACCACCTCACTACTTTCTAACATATATTGCAGCCCTTAGTATAGAAAGACAGAGTTGGTTACTCTGTTATTTCTTTTTCTGCAGGTCTCTGATAGGAGTATGTGTCCTTTCACACCTTGTGAGCTGTCTTCCTGCCGGACAGCTGGATTTGCAGGTAAGTGCTTTTGTCTTCTAGGTCTTGGAGACTTGCACTTCAAAGGATATTGCTGCAATAATTCATTGGGATACACTTATCCTTTTTAGAGGATATTCTTAGGCAGGGTGCAGGCACTAATTTTATATGACAAGAAACTTAGGGGTTAATCTTCCTTAAATGTGTGGGGAGGATATACCTTTAAATATAATTTTTATTGTGTGGCTCATTATGTTTTTGAGGCTCTGATGTGAGAGCATGAGACAAGAGTAACTATATGGTCTTACTAGTCTAGTTAGCATTTTTACATTCCGGTCTTTCTCGGCTGTATAAAGAAACGCGCTGTTTTTGTTTTGCGCAGTTTCTTTTCGGCCGATCACATGACTCACTGTGCTTCCGTTCACAGTCTGAGCGGAGCGGCGGTATTTGTGTCAGCCTCTCTAGTGATCGTCTGGAACCCTTTGCTGCGATCTGCAGGATTTTACTTTGATGCAATATCGTCTTTAATCTGGAGGGTCGGGTAGGGAACCTCAGACTGTCTGAGGTGTAGAGGTCCTTATTTGAGGGTTTTATTCTGGAGTTCAAATTCGCTCTGACGGAATTTTATTTTTTAAAGTGACAGTGTCATTTTAAATATATTGGTCTTTCCTCTAATTTTTGGAAATTTTTTCTACTATGTATATGGAGCAGGAGTCTGTTCTTATGGATAAATGTTTGTGTCTAGAGGCCCAAATTGTTTTACCTATGCAATTTTGTTCCTCATGTTTAGAAAAGACATTGAAATGTAAAGATAATTTTTTTTTTCCTGAGCCTGATGTCTCTCAAGATGATTCTGTTCAGGCAATGCCAAATCTTTCTCCTTAAACTTCCCAAGCCTCAGTGGCGTCACATACAGTGCCCTGCAGTTCCTCTCAGCCTCCTGGAGGAGTTTATTTACCACCAGATTTTGTTGCACAGATATCTTCTGCGGTATCTGCGGCATTATGTGCTTTTCCTATGTTGGGAAAACGCAAGAGGAAATCTAAATATTTGTCAGATGGTAAGGTTTCTGTCTCATCTGCTGCCATGAAGGTTGATTTCCCTCATAAGTCTGAGGTGGATACCTCGGTAGCCTCTGAGAGTGAAATCTCAGATTCTGATAGTATAATTCCTTTACCTGACTCTGAAACTTCAGAATTAAGCTTGATCACCTCCGCTTACTGCTAAAGGAGGTTCTGGCTACTTTGGACGAGACTGACGCTTCTGTCACTGTCAACCCTAAGAAATCTAGTAAACTTAACAAACACTATGATGTTCCTTCCGCTGTGGAAGTATTTCCTGTTCTAGACCATGTGTTGCACAGGAATGGGATAAACCTGGGATACCTGTCTCCCAGTTTCAAAAAATGTTTCCTGTTGCTGACTCCATTCGAGACTCATGGTGTACAGTATCTAAAGTAGAAGGGGCTATTTCTACTCTGGCTTAGAGAACCACAATTCCTATTGAGGATAGCTGTTCTTTTAAGGATCCCATGGACAAAAAGCTGGAGGCCTATTACAAGAAAATGTGTGTTTATCAGGGTCTACAATGGCAAGTGCAGCATCTTATTTGTGTGATGCCTTGTCCGAACTGATTTTAGAGGACACTCATTGGAGGAGATCCAATATAGGATTAAGGCTTTCAAGCTAGCCAATTCCTTTATCTCTGATGCTAACATGCAAGTCATTAGACTGGAAGACAAGATGTCTGGCTTCACTGTCCTAGCCCGAAGGGCTCTTTGACTGAAATCATGGTCAGCTGATGTTACCTCCAAATTTTTATTACTACCTTATAAGGGTAAGACCCTATTTGGTCCTGGTCTGGCAGAGATAATTTCTGAAATTACGGGTGAAAAGGGGTGGTTCTACCACAAGACAAGAAGAATAGATCTAAAGGACGTCAAAGTAATTTTCGTTCCTTTCGTAACTTCAAAAGTCTTCCTCTACCTCATCCAAGCAGGAGCAATCCAAGTCTTCTTGGAAACCCAATCAGTCTTGGAACAAGGGAAAGCAATCAAAGAAACCCTCTGCTGAGACTAAATCAGCATGATGGGTCTGCCCCCGGTCCGGGATTGGATCAGGTGGGGGGCAGACTTTCCTTGTTTCGTCTAACGTCGATACGAGATGTCCCAGATCCTTGGGCTGTGAAAATGGTATCTCAGGGGTACAAAATAGAATTCAAATATTGTCCTCCCAAGGGCAGATTTCTCCTCTCAAGGTTATCTGCGGATCAGGGAAAAAGAGGCATTCTTAAAGTGCGTTCAGGACCTTTCCTCCCAGGGAGTGATTGTTCCGGTTCCAGTAAGAGACCAGGGTCTAGGATTTTATTTGAATCTGTTTGCGGTTCCCAAAAGAGAGGGAACTTTTCGACCCATTTTAGATCTAAAGTGTCTCAACACGTTTCTCAGTATACTGCCCTTCACAATGGAAACCATTCGTTCCATTCTTCCTTTGGTCCAAGAGGGTCAGTTCATGACAACCATAGACCTGAAGGACGCGTATCTTCATGTTCCCATCCACAGGGATCATCATCGGTTTCTGAGATTCGCTTTTCTAGACAAGCAATTTCAGTTTGTGGCTCTTCCGTTTGGCCTTGCCACAGCTCCCAGAATCTTTTCAAAGATTCACGGGGCTCTCTTGGCAGTTGTCAGGTCTCGGGGAATTGCGGTGGCTCCTTACCTGGAAGACATATTTGTTCAGGCGCCATCTTTTCAACAAGCAAACTCTCATACAGAGATCTTGTTGTCTTTTCTATGTTCCTACAAATGGAAAGTGGATCTGGAGAAGAGTTCCCTTGTACCAGCTACAAGGGTGGTTTTCTTAGGGACCATAATAAATTGCCTATGTATGAAAAATTTTCTGACGGAGGTAAGAAGATTCAAGCTTCTCTCTACTTGCCTCCCTGCATGCTCAGACAATGGAACAGAGACCATTCGGATCTATCTCGGAGGATAGATCTAGACCAGTTGACAAGGGACATGCTTCCGGAGACCCTCCTGGGTGATTGTGACCACAGCCTGCTCTGGGACTCGTTAAAGGCTCAGGGCCTATGGTCTCGGGAGGAGTCTTCGCTCCCAATAAACATTTTGGCATTTTGGAATTGAGAGCGATCTTCAATGTTCTGATGGCCTGTCCTCAGTTGTCCTTAGCCCAGTTTGTTAGGTTTGTTAGGTTCCAGTCGGACAACATCAACCACCAGGGAGCAACTCAGTTCCTTGGCCATGAAGGAGGTGACTCGCATTTTGCAGTGGGCGGAAGCTCGCAATTGTCTTCTTTCTGCCATCCACATTCCAGGAGTGGGCAACTGGGAAGCGGATTTCCTGAGCAGACAAACCTTTCATACTGGGGAGTGGGCTCTCCATCCGAAGTTGTTCTCCAGGTTAATCCTCAAGTGGGGTGATACCGGAATTGGATCTGATGGCGTTTCGTCAAAACACCAAGCTTCCAAAGTACAGTTCAAAGTCAAGAGATCCTCAGGCCGCTCTGATACTCTGGCGGTTCCTTTGGATTTCGGTCTAGCACACCTGTTTCCTCCGTTTGCACTCCTTCCACGAGTCATTGCTCATAACAAACAGGAGAGGGCGTCTGTAATTCTGATAGCTTCTGCATAGCCTCTCTGGATCTGTTTGCAGACCTAGAGAAGATGTCATCTCTTCCTCCTTGGAGGTTACCTCTGAGGAAGGACCTTCTAACTCGGGGTCCTTTCCTCCATCCAAATCTCATTTCTCTGAAGTTGACTTCTTGGAGATTGAACGCTTAGTTCTGGCTAAGCGCGGGTTTTCTAAATCAGTCATTGATACTATGATTCAGGCTCGCAAGCCTGTTACTCATAAGATTTACTATAAGGTGTGGCGTAAATACCTATATTGGTGTAAATCAAAGGGCTACTCTTGGAGTAGGGTGAGGATTCCTAGAATTTTGTCTTTTCTCCAGGAAGGTCTGGAGAAAGGGTTACCAGTCAGTTCTCTGAAAGGTCAGATTTCTGCATTATCTATTCTTTTACATAAGCGTCTGGCGGATCTTTTTTGTCAGGCCCTAGTTAGAATCAGGCATGTGTTTAAATCTGTTACTCCTCCTTGGAGTCTTAATCTAGTTCTGAGAGTTTTGCAGCAGGCTCCATTTGAGCCATTGCATTCCATAGATATTAAGCTGTTATCTTGGAAGGTTTTGTTTCTTATCGCTATTTTTTCTTCTCTGAGAGTTTCTGAACTCTCGACTTTGCAGTGTGATTCACCTTACCTTATTTTTCATGCCAATAATGCGGTCCTTCATACTAAATTGGGGTTTCTCCCTAAGGTGGTTTCAGATAGAAATATTAATCAGGAAATTATTGTTCCTTCTCTCTGTCCTAATACTTCCTCTCATAAGCAACGTCTGTTGCACAACTTGGATGTGGTGCGCGCTCTAAAATACTACCTACAGGCTACTAAGGATTTTCGACAGTCTTATGCCCTGTTTGTTTGTTTCTCTGGAAAGTGTAAGGGTCAGAAGGCTACTTCTACTTCTTAAAGGATATGGACTAGCGCCTACTTAATTCCCTTAAAGCCTGAGGGGGGTGATACCTAGTAACCACCAATAGAAATCTGCTAAAAAATGGAAATCCCTCAAGCGCCTACCAGACCGGAGGCAAAGGGATTGCTAACAATAATAGTGTGAGTGAACAATGGTAAAATTTCATAAAAACATTTATTTAATAAACCTGAGCGTGTAAACACAATAAATGTAATTCATGGATCCATGAAGTAAAACAGTGTACAATATAAAACAATATAAAACAATCTAGAACAATATAAAACAATGTGGAAATTGGTAATGGTATCTAAAACAATGGCATAAAAATAAATACAGTAAATGAGGAGAATGGCCTATCTGTAGGTGCACAAAAAAAACAGATATCACAGATACTTGGGTGAGTGTGTCCAATTGAGGGTGTGAGTTCCAGTGGTGGTTGGTCAGTGACCCAAATGTATAGTTTGTGAAAAAAATCCTATAGAAGCAGTGTTCAAAAAATTATGTTGAGGGAATCCGGTAAGACAGTAAAAAGTGTCAGTGCAAAACTTAAAAATTGGAAATTCAAACGAAAAATACAAAATTACAAAAAGATTCACTTGTGTGAATAACAATTACTCTAAAAAAAAGTTGCAAAAATATAATGAAATAATCGTGATAATAAAAATAGTCACCCGGATCCTAATGGATCAGATATTGCTCGCAGACATCCCAAAGTGTTGCTGTATCTATAAGGGTGTGAATTGGAGAGATGTTGGGCCCACAGGTGTGTGAACCAAATAGTCAGATACCAATATGTGAACCAGAGAGGCCCAGAAGAGATATCCACCTAAAAATGTATGAAAAAAATGCAGATAACTCCAAATTAGTATTGCATTTCATTTATGCAATACTAATTTGGAGTTATCTGCACTATATTTTTTTCATACATTTTTAGGTGGATATCTCTTCTGGGCCGCTCTGGTTCACATATTGGTATCTGACTATTTGGTTCACACACCTGTGGGCCCAACATCTCTCCAATTCACAAGCTTCTGTTTATGTCTACCTGTCTTGTTCTCCCTCCCTGTTCATTCCATGTCCTCTAGCTTGGGTATTGGTTCCCACTAGTAATTGGAATGACGTTGTGGACTCTCCATGTCTTAGGAAAGAAAACAAAATTTATGCTTACCTGACAAATGTCTTTCTTTCCGGACATGGAGAGTCCACGACCCCCACCCTTTAGATTAGACAGTAATTTTTACTAAACCTTAGGCACCTCTACATCTTTGGGTTATTTTCTTTTTCCATTTCCCTTCGGCTGAATGACTGGGGGTTATGGGTAAGGGAAGTGACACTGTGGTGCTCTTTGCCTCCTCCTGCTGGCCAGGAGTGAATATCCCACTAGTAATTGGAATGACGTTGCGGACTGTCCATGTCCGGAAAGAAAGACATTTATCAGGCAAGCATAAATTGTGTTTTCATACGCAGAGAAAGGGGAGTGTCTGCTTTTTTTGCTATAGAACCACTTTCACTGGGTGTCCCAGTCTAACCTTTTTTACCAGTGCAAAACTGGGAGCTTCTAAGTACGTTTTTAACCGGTTTTATACTGGATTTTTATATCGGCATCTGTGCATATTCTTCTTTATAGTAGTGTCTATTACATGCAGTTATATGAAAATTGGTGTATACTGTCACTTTAAGGAAAATACAACAACTTGATAAATTGACATTCATTTAATTATCTATGAAAATTGTGCTTGTTCCAAACCTTCCGGAATGACTTGTAGCCACTATGAGAATTAAAGGGGCAGTCTATTTGATTTTTTTTATTGTTTAACAAGATATATAATCCCTTTTATTACCTATTCTCCAGTTTTGAACAACCATCACTGTTATATTAATATACTTTTTACCTCCTGTGATTACCTTGTAGCTAAGCCTCTGCAGACTGCCCCCTTATCTCAGTGCTTTTTACAAACGTGCATTTTGGCCTATTTGTGCTCATGCATAACTCCAGGGAATGAGCACAATGTTATCTATATGGCACATATGAACTAGCACTGTCTGACTGTGAAAATCTAATAAAATGCACTGGGATAAGAGGAAGGCCTGCAGGGGTTTAGAAACAGGCAAAGATTTAGAGGTTATATTAATATAACAATGTTGGTTGTGCAAAGCTGGCTAATGGGTAGTAAAGGCATTATCTAACTTTTTAAACAATACAAAATTCAAGTAGACTGTCCCTTTAAGTAAGGTAAAATAAACTAACCCTGCAACATTCTACAAATTGCTTAGATTAGAGCACATGATGATTTATTATCTGTTCTTGATTGGTCACAGATAAAGGATACCAGGAACATAAATTCCATCAGACTTTAAAGAGTGTATCCCTGAACTGCTGTTGATATGGAAAACCCTTGTAAACGCTAACAAAAAGATAGTGATATATGATTTTATATGATTGCGCTATGTAACTATAAAAAGATCAGTTTCATTTCCCGTTAAGCACATCCGTCTCTTTATGAATAGTTAAGGTATTATTTATCTCTAGACAGGACATTAATATTCCTTAAAACAAATACACACAGAACTGAAACCCTGTAAAATCTGTGGTCTTCCTGCAGGGGCACAGCCCAGTGGTTCGGTGTGAGCAATGACTGGGAGGGGAAGCGCCAGCAGTGGCAAAGAAAAAGTCTGCACCACTGCAGCCAGCGCTATGGCAAACTTAAGCCCCAATACCAGCGTGACATGGAGCTACCGAGCCAAGAGACACCGTCCTTCCAAGCTACAGAGTCCCCTGCAACATGCCGGATGCCCAAGGTGCAATTTATAACCCCCAATCTTTTTTATTGTTCTCTGTGCTCAAATTCCCCTTTATGGACCGAATTCCTGTCCCCATTTTTACCTGCTCCTCAATATAACAGTCCAAACCCATTTGTCCTGATATGCCCCATTGCAGACTGCGCTTCCATCCACCTCTATCCCCAGTTAGTATTTCACCTGCTTTCCCTCTTCCCCACCTGTGCAGACTTTCCCTACTTACCCTCTCTCCCCCACTGTGCGCAAATAACCCTGCTTGCCACCTTTACCCCTCCCCTTGTGCAGACTTCCCCTGCTTTCCCTCTCTCCCCATTGTGTGCAGATAACTCTGCTTGCCACCTTTACAGCTCCTCCTGTGCAGACGTCCCTTGCTTACCCTCTCTACCCCACTGTGCGCAGATACCCCTGCTTTCCACCTTTACCCCCCCCCTGTGCAGACTTCCCCTGCTTTCCCTCTCCCCATTGTGTGAAGATAACCCTTTTTGCCAACTTTACCCTTCCCCTGTGCAGACTTCACCTGCTTGCCCCCTCTTTCCCTCCCCATGTGCAGACTTCACCTGCTTGCCCCCTCTTTCCCTCCCCATGTGCAGACTTCACCTGCTTGCCCCCTTTTCCATTTCCCATGTGCAGACTTTACCTGCTTGCCCCCTCTTCTCCCTCCCCATGTGCAGACTTCACCTGCTTACCCCCTCTTCCATTTCCCATGTGCAGACTATACCTGCCTGCCCCCTCTTTCCCTCCCCTTGTGCAGACTTCCCCTGCTTTTCCTATCTCCCCATTGTGTGCAGATAACTCTGCTTGCCACCTTTACCACTCCTTCTGTGCAGACGTCCCTTGCTTACCCTCTGTACCCTGCTTTCCACCTTTACCCCTCCCCTGTGCAGACTTCCCCTGCTTTCCCTCTCTCTCCCCATTTTGTGCAGATAACGCTGCTTGCCAACTTTACCCTCCCCTGTGCAGACTTCACCTGCTTGCCCCCTCTTTCCCTCCCCTGTGCAGACTTCACCTGCTTGCCCCTTCTTTCCCTCCCCTGTGCAGACTTCACCTGCTTGCCTCCTCTTTCCCTCCCCTGTGCAGACTTCACCTGCTTGCCCCCTCTTTCCCTCCCCTGTGCAGACTTCACCTGCTTGCCCCCTCTTTCCCTCCCCTGTGCAGACTTCACCTGCTTGCCCCCTCTTTCCCTCCCCTGTGCAGACTTCACCTGCTTGCCCCCTCTTTCCCTCCCCTGTGCAGACTTCACCTGCTTGCCCCCTCTTTCCCTCCCCTGTGCAGACTTCACCTGCTTGCCCCCTCTTTCCCTCCCCTGTGCAGACTTCACCTGCTTGCCCCCTCTTTCCCTCCCCTGTGCAGACTTCACCTGCTTGCCCCCTCTTTCCCTCCCCTGTGCAGACTTCACCTGCTTGCCCCCTCTTTCCCTCCCCTGTGCAGACTTCACCTGCTTGCCCCCTCTTTCCCTCTCCATGTGCAGACGTCGCCTGCTTGCCCCGTCTTCCCCTCCCCTGTGCAGACGTCGCCTGCTTGCCCCGTCTTCCCCTCCCCTGTGCAGACTATACCTGCCTGGTGATAGTCTGGCTGTTCTTGCAGATGTGTCCCACTGAGTCTCTTTCTCATGGTGACACTACTGGGTGCCTTCTGACCTTCTCCTTCCCCTCCCTAGATTGTGGATCCATTGGCACGAGGTCGAGCATTCAGACATCCTGATGATGTGGACAGGCCCCGGACCCCCCATGTGTATTTGGGCAACCTGACTCCTGGAGTGGCTTCTCTAACATCCTTTACCAGCGTGCGCTCAGGGTACAGTAGATTTCCAAGGCGTAAGAGGGAGAGTGTGGCACACATGAGCTTCCGGGCTGCAGCTGCCATAATAAAAGTAAGTCGCTTTTGTACTGGTTCTGACCCGTTCTAATTCCTTTACTGAGAAACAATTCACCGTAAGTGTGTCTCTGCTCATGTGTACATGTGAGCAGTGCACGTACTTCCATGGTACAGGTGAGCAGTGCACCGTCTTTCTGGTACAGGTGAGCAGTGCACCGTCTTTCTGGTACAGGTGAGCAGTGCACCGTCTTTCTGGTACAGGTGAGCAGTGCACCGTCTTTCTGGTACAGGTGAGCAGTCCATGTGTCTATGCTATTTTATATTTATGCTTTGTGCATAACCGACATGTCTGTTCTATGCCATACTTGCACACAATGTACAGTCCATGTATCTGATATACAATGCATGGTAAGTGTCTCCCTTCTATTCCATACTAATAATAATAAACAAGACAAAGCCTATGTCTATCTGTTATTCTGTGTACACAGTCAGTGTCTCTACTAATGCTCACTGCTATTTTATACGAATGCTCAGTGCACAGTCCATTTCTCACTGTTATTCTATACTAATGCTCAGTGCACAGTCCATGTCTCACTGCTGTTCTATACTAATGCTCATTGCACAGTCCACGTCTCACTGTTATTCTATACTAATGCTCAGTGCACAGTCCACGTCGCACTGTTATTCTATACTAATGCTCAGTGCACAGTCGATGTTTCACTATTATTATATACTAATGCTCAATGCACAGTCCATGTCTCACTATTATTTTATACTTATGCACAGTCCACGTCGCACTGTTATTCTATACTAATGCTCAGTGCACAGTCGATGTTTCACTATTATTATATACTAATGCTCAGTGCACAGTCCATGTGTCACTATTATTTTATACTAATGCTCAATGCACAGTCCATGTCTCACTATTATTTTATACTAATGCACAGTCCATGTCTCACTGCTATCTATACTAATGCTCAGTGCACAGTCCATATCTCACTATTATTCTATACTAATGCTCAGTGCACAGTCCATATCTCACTATTATTCTATACTAATGCCCAGTGCACAGTCCACGTCTCACTATTCTATACTAATGCTCAGTGCACAGTCCATGTCTCACTATTATTATTCTATACTAATGCTCAGTGCACAGTCCATGTCTCACTATTATTATTCTATACTAATGCTCAGTGCACAGTCCATATCTCACTATTATTCTATACTAATGCTCAGTACACAGTCCACGTCTCACTATTCTATACTAATGCTCAGTGCACAGTCCATGTCTCACTATTATTATTTTATACTAATGCTCAATGCACAGTCCATGTCTCGCTGTTATTCTATACTAATGCTCAGTCCACAGTCCATGTCTCGCTGTTATTCTATACTAATGCCCATTGCACAGTCCATGTCTCACTATTATTCTATACTAATGCTCATTGCACAGTCCACGTCTCACTATTATTCTATACTAATGCTCAGTCGACAGTCCATGTCTCACTGTTATTCTATACTAATGCTCAGTGCACAGTCCATGTCTCACTATTATTATTCTATACACAATGCAGTGTCTTCATCCTATTCTAGTACTGATACAGTGACCTCCCCAATCCTACTGCTGATACACAGTGCAAAACATCTTTTTTATTAAAGGCATATGAAACCCCAAAAAATATAATTTGTGATTCAGGCAGAGCATAACTTTTTAAAACAAAATGTTTCCAGTTAAAGGGACATAATACTCATATGCTAAATCACTTGAAACTGATGCAATATAACTGTAAAAAGCTGACAGGAAAATATCACCTGAGAATCTCTATGTAAAAAAGGAAGATATTTTACCTCACAATTTCCTCAGCTCAGCAGAGTAAGTTCTGTGTAAAAAGTTATACTCTGCTGCTCCCAGCTGCAGGTAAAAAATTTTTTTAAAAAAAATGAAGAATTGAACAGCAGGCAATCGGCATCAGCAGTGCTGAGGTTATGAACTCTTTTACTGTGATCTCATGAGATTTCATAGTAAACTTCCTTAAACTGAATAGGGAAATAAGATGAGTGTGCACGTAAGCTCGCTCCTTCTGCTGTCCCGGGATAGACATACTGATTTGCTGCTTAGAAGTCATTTACAATGGGATGTGGCTACTGAGGAACTTTTTGAGGTAAAATATCTTTCTTTTTTACATAGAGATGTTCAGGTGATATTTTCTAGTCAGCTTTTTACAGCTATGCTGCATCACTTTCAAGTGTTTGAACATTTGGGTATTATGGCCCTTTAACTTCTATTATCAAATGTGCTTTGTTCCCATGGTATTCTTTGTTGAAGACACACCTAGGTAGACTTCTGGGGTTTTACATGGCAGGAAATAGTGCTGCCATCTAGTTCTCTTGTAAATGGCTAACATGCACACTCCTGAGCTTCCATCCCTGCTTTTCAACATCAGATACCAAGAGAACAAAGAAAATGTGATAATAGAAGTAGTAAAAAGTTGTTTAAAGTGGATGTTCTATCTGAATCATTAAAGAAAAAATATTTGGTTTCATATCCTTTTCTCTGCTTTAATTCTCCATAGGGTCGCTCTATTCTGGACACCCCTCAAGGCCGACGGTGGGGGCAGAAGAAAAGCTTTGCCTACCCCAGTTTCATGGACGAAGACACTGTGGATGCCCCAGACACCCTGGACTCGTCCTTCTTCAGTAAGGCAAGAAACCTTTCTTCTATCTGGGGAAGGTGTGTAATTGTCTCACTGGTGTCTGTGTGGGAGAGTTAATTATTTTACTGGTTACAGGTGGAAATGCACGATGAGACCTTCTCCATGCCCGATGATGTCTTTGAGTCGCCTCCACTCTCTGCCACCTATTTTCATCCTACCCCACAAACCCCAGACAAAAGATCTGACATTGCTGCGTCTGCTATGTGAGTCCTTCTTTTTTTTTTTTTTTTTTTTTTTTTTTTTTACATGCTCCTGATGCAGCGACACAATAATTACACTTTTCTTTTACAAAAATATGACGAGTCCATGGATTTCATTCTTACTTGTGAGATATTAACCTCCTGCTAACAGGAAGTGGCAAAGAGCACAACAGCAGAGCTGTATATATAGCCCCTCCCCTTCCCCTCCACCCTCAGTCATTCTCTTTGCCTGTGTTATACTAGGAAGACATGGTAAAGTGAGGTGTTAGTTTTAGTTTCTTCAATCAAGAAGTTTTTTTATTTTAAATGGTACCGGTGCGTACTATTTTCCTCAGGGGGATATGGAAGAAGATTTCTGCCCTGAGGTTTGATGATCTTAGCATTTGTAACTAAGATCCACGCTGGTTCCCACAAGACTTCTGAAGGTAACCATGAGACATCTTCAGTGTGGAGACCGGTTTCATGCTACAAGCAGCATTAAGGTATGTGCAGCCTTTTTTTCTGAGGAGACTTGGTGTATCAGAACTGGCTGGCATTATTTCCCTGTATGGGAATGGGGTAAGCAGTAAAACCTATTTTAATAAGAGGGGTTACTGGAGTCCCTATATTATATTTATCATTAGTTAATATTTGGGCATTATGTGACATGGGAGACAATATAAAAAACAATGTTTTATGTTTTTTATTTTTGGCACTTAAAACTTATTGGTTTTATGCTTGAGGGTTGTATTGTGTGTATTTTTACTTTAGTGCAAAACTGCATTTCCATGCGGTGTTGTTTGGGCCTACTCCAACTTTTGACCTTAAGGGGTGGAGCCTATTTTGGCGCAATTCCTTCAGGCTTAGCAGCAGCAAACAGTAACTCGGTGGCTCCTGGACTGTGTAGCTGTTTTGAAGGGTTGGATACTTGATTCGAAGTACCCTGGGGGCAGGTAGGCGCCACAGCAGAGCTGTGGCGAGGTGCAGAGTGTATTTTTATCTACATTTATTTATTTATTTTTTATTTATTTATAAAATATTTTACCAGGAAGGATACATTGAGATTTCTCTCGTTTTCAAGTATGTCCTGGGATCACAAAACATTGCATTGATACAATAGGGTACAATAAAATACAAAAACAATAATAATAATACACAATATATGCAAACATTTAACATAGAGCAGGTATGAAATATTTAACCATGACAGGAGCATTCTGTTTTGAGATATGTATAGAGGGATCTCTTAAAGGATTTTAGGCTTGGGGAAGTTTTTAAAGTGTGAGGGAGGTCATTCCATAATTGTGGCGCTCTGTAGGAAAAGGAGGATCGAGCTGCTTTCTTTTTGTATTGAGGCAAGCTAAATAATGTGCTGGTATTGGATCGGAGGTTATAGGAGGTGGGAATAGCAGGGGAGAGCATTCTGCTCAGGTAGGGTGGCAGCTTCCCAGAAAGGCTCTTAAACACAAGGCAGGAAAGATGGAGGGTGCGTCTGGATTCCAGAGACAGCCAGTTTAGTTCTTTTAGCATGTCACAATGGTGGGTCCTGTAGTTACATTGTAGCACAAAGCGGCAGAACGAGTTATATAACGTATTTAGTTTATTAAGGTGAGTTTGCGGAGCAGGTGCATATACTACGTCCCCGTAATCCATGATAAGCATCAGCATTTGCTGTACAATCTTTTCCTTTACTGTAGGGCTGAGGCAAGATTTGTTTCTGTACAGGGCACCTAGTTTTGGATAAAGTTTAGAGGCAAGTTTTTCTATGTGGAGCCCAAAAGATAGATTGGGGTCTAACAACATACCTAAGTATTTAAAAGAGTGGACTGCGGTCAGTGTGCAATTGGATTTTGTTTTGATGCGAAGATGGGAATTTTGTAATTTTTGTATTTTAGGTCCCGTTCCAAAGATCATTGTGACCGTTTTGTCAGTGTTTAGGAAGAGTTTGTTTTTCGAGATCCACTTTTCTACCTCTGTGAACTGGTCATATAAGTACATATAAGTATACATGTTGATATAAGTACTTCTAAAGCCTTATTTCTGCCCTTGCTTCTGGGTACAGTAATTTTTGGATTAACCAACGATATTAAGTTAAATTTGTGCATTTTGGAAAAATTGTTCACTTTTTCTTTTCTTAAAGGCACAGTACATGTTTTTTCTAATGTTTATTTTATGCTATAAATAAGTGCTTAAACGACTTTTGTGGTATTACTAGTCTGTTTAACATGTCTGACATTGAGGTTTCTCATTGTTCTATGTGTTTAGAAGCTATTGTGCAACCCCCTCTAACATTGTGTAACTTTTGTACTGAAAGGGCTTTACAATGTAAAAAGCATATTTTAAATAAAGTAAGTGTGCCTAAGGATGATTCTCAGTCTGAAGAGAATCAGGATATGCCATCCAATTCTCCCCAAGTGTCACAACCTTTTATGCCCACACAAGTGACGCCTAGTACTTCTAGTGCGTCTAATTCCTTTACTCTGCAGGAGATGGCTTCAGTTATGTCAACTACCCTTATGGAGGTATTGTCTAAATTACCAGTGTTGCAGGGTAAACGCAGTAGGTCAAGTATTAATGTAAATACTGAATCCCCTGATGCTTTATTAGCTATTTTCAATGTTCCCTCACAGTGCTCTGAGTTGGGGATCAGGGAATTACTGTCTGAGGGTGAAATTTCTGATTCAGGGAATGTTTTGCCTCAGACAGATTCGGATGCTATGTCATTTAAATTTAAGCTTGAACACCTCCGTCTGTTACTTAGGGAGGTTTTAGCGACTCTCGATGATTGTGATCCTATTGTGATTCCTCCAGAGAAATTGTGTAAAATGGATAAATATTTGGAAGTTCCTATTTACACTGATGTTTTTCCGGTTCCTAAGAGAATTTCGGAAATTATTAGTAAGGAATGGGATAGACCAGGTATACCGTTTTCTCCCTCTCCTAATTTTAAGAAAATGTTTCCTATATCAGATACCATTCGGGACTCATGGCAAAAGGTCCCTAAGGTAGAGAGGGAGCTATATCTTCCCTAGCTAAGCGTACTACTATACCCATTGTGGATAGTTGTGCTTTCAAGGACCCTATGGATAAGAAATTAGAGGGTCTACTAAAGAAATTATTTGTTAATCAGGGATTTGTTTTACAACCTACGGCTTGCATTGTTCTAGTAACTACTGCAGCAGCTTTTTGGTTTGAGGCTCTAGAAGAGTCTCTTAAGGTTGAGACTCCATTAGATGACATTCTAGATAGAATTAAGGCTCTAAAGCTAGCTAATTCTTTTATTACTGATGCCGCTTTTCAAATTGCTAAATTAGTGGCAAAAAATGCAGGATTTGCTATTTTAGCACGTAGAGCATTGTGGCTCAAATCTTGGTCTGCTGATGTGTCATCAAAACATAAGCTTTTAGCTATTCCCTTTAAAGGTAAGACCCTTTTTGGGCCAGAATTGAAGGAGATCATTTCTGATATTACAGGAGGTAAGGGCCATGCCCTACCTCAGGATAGGTCGATTAAAATGAGGGGTAAACAGAATAATTTTCGTTCCTTTCAGAACTTTAAAGGAGGACCCCCCCGCTTCTTCATCTTCCACTAAGCAGGAAGGGAATTTTTCCCAATCAGAACTGGAATAAGGGTAAACAATCCAAAAAACCCACTGCTAGTCCTAAAACAGCATGAAGGGGTGGCCCCCGATCAGGGACCGGATCTAGTAGGGGGCAGACTTTATTTCTTTGCTCAGGCTTGGGCAAGAGATGTTCAGGATTCCTGGGCACTAAAAATAGTGACCCACGGTTATCAATTGGAATTCAAGGATTTTCTCCCAAGAGGGAGATTTCATCTTTCAAAATTATCTGCAAACCAGATAAAGAGAGAGGCATTCTTACACTGTGGAAAAGACCTTTTTACTATGGGAGTAATCTGTCCTGTTCCAAAATTGGGACAGGGGTTTTACTCAAACCTATTTGTGGTCCCCAAAAAAGAGGGAACGTTCAGACCCATTTTGGACCTCAAGTGTCTAAACAAATTTCTAAGAGTTCCATCATTCAAGATGGAGACTATTCGAACGATTTTGCCAATGATCCAGGAGGGTCAATATATGACTACCGTGGATTTGAAGGATGCTTACCTTCATATTCCAATCCACAAAGATCATCATCGGTTTCTAAGGTTTGCCTTCTTGGACAAACATTATCAGTTTGTGGCTCTTCCTTTTGGGTTGGCCACAGCACCCACAATCTTCACAAAGGTTCTAGGGTCTCTTTTGGCGGTTCTCAGACCACAAGGGATAGCGGTGGCACCTTATCTGGACGATATTCTGATTCAGGCGTCAGCATATCATCTGACAAAATCTCATGCGGACACAGTGTTGTCTTCTCTGAGAACTCACGGCTGGAAGATGAACATAGAGAAGAGTTCACTTGTTTCACAGACAAGGGTTCCTTTCTTGGGAACTCTGATAGACTCGGTAGCCATGAAAGTATTTCTGATGGAGGTCAGAAAATCAAAGATTTTGAATACTTGCCGAGCACTTCTGTCCATTCCTCGGCCATCAGTGGCTCAGTGTATGGAGGTAATCGGATTAATGGTAGCGGCAATGGACATCGTTCCGTTTGCTTGCTTTCATCTCAGACCACTGCAACTATGCATGCTCGGTCAGTGGAATGGGGATTATGCAGATTTATTTCCAAAGATAATTCTGAATCAAGAGACCAGAAACTCTCTTCTTTGGTGGTTGTTGTCGGATCATCTGTCCCATCTGTTGTCACTATCACCCTCGTGGGTGATAGTGACAACAGATGCCAGCCTTCTGGGCTGGGGTGCAGTTTGGAATTCCCTGAAAGCTCAAGGTGTTTGGGCTCAAGTGGAGTCTCTACTTCCAATCAATATTTTGGAACTGAGGGCAATATTCAATGCACTTCAGGCGTGGCCTCAGTTGGCTTCGGCCAAATTCATCAGATTCCAGTCAGACAACATAACGACTGTGGCATATGTCAATCATCAGGGGGGAACAAGGAGTTCCTTAGCGATGATAGAAGTATCCAAGATAATCAGTTGGGCAGAGACCCACTCTTGTCATCTGTCAGCGATCTACATCCCAGGAGTAGAGAACTGGGAAGCAGATTTTCTAAGTCGCCTCATTGATTCTCAGATGGGGCAGACCGGAATTGGATTTGATGGCATCTCGTCAGAATGCCAAGCTTCCAAGATACGGATCCCGGTCAAGGGATCCTCAGGCCGAACTGATAGATGCCTTGGCAGTACCTTGGTTGTTCATCCTAGCTTATATGTTTCCGCCGTTTTCTATCCTCCCACGTGTGATTGCTCGAATCAAACAGGAGAGAGCTTCAGTGATCCTGATAGCGCCTGCGTGGCCACCCAGGACTTGGTATGCGGATCTAGTGGACATGTCCTCTCTGGCACCGTGGAAACTTCCGTTGAGACAGGACCTTCTCATTCAAGGTCCTTTCCAACATCCAAATCTAATTTCTCTGCAACTGACTGCGTGGAGATTGAACGCTTGATTTTATCGAATTGAGGATTCTCTGATTCCGTTATCAATACTTTGATACAGGCTAGAAAGCCTGTCACTAGAAAAATCTATCATAAGATATGGCGTAAATATCTTTATTGGTGTGAATCCAAGGGTTACTCATGGAGTAAAGTTAGGATTCCTAGGATTTTGTCTTTTCTCCAAGAAGGATCGGAGAAATGGTTATCAGCAAGTTCCTTAAAGGAACAAGTTTCAGCTTTGTCAATTCTGTTTCACAAACGTTTGGCAAATGTATCAGATGTTCAGTCTTTTTGTCAGGCTCTATCTAGAATTAAGCCTGTATTTAGACCTATTACTCCTCCCTTGAGTTTGAATTTAGTTCTTCGAGTTCTGCAAGGGGTTCCGTTTGAACCTATGCATTCCATAGATATTAAACTATTATCTTGGAAAGTTCTGTTTTTGCTTGTTATTTCTTCTGCTCGAAGAGTTTCTGAGCTTTCAGCATTACAGTGTGATTCGCCTTATCTCATATTTCATTCTGATAAGGTGGTTTTACGTACCAAACATGGATTTCTTCCTAAGGTTGTTTCTAATAAGAATATTAATCGGGAAATTGTTGTTCCTTCTTTGTGTCCTAATCCTTCTAAGAAGGAGCGTCTGTTACATAACTTGGACGTGGTCCGTGCCTTAAAGTTTTACTTAAAGGCAACTAAGGATTTCCGTCAATTATCTTCATTATTCATTGTTTATTCTGGAAAGCGTAGGGGTCAGAAAGCTACAGCTACCTCTCTTTCTTTTTGCCTGAGAAGTATCTTCCGCCTGGCATATGAGACTGCTGGACAGCAGCCTCCTGAAAGAATTACGGCTCATTCTACTAGGGCTGTGGCTTCCACATGGGCTTTTAAAAACAATGCATCTGTTGAACAGATTTGTAAGGCTGCAACTTGGTTGTCTCTTCACACTTTTTCCAAATTTTCCAAATTTGATACTTTTGCTTCTTCTGAGGCTATATTTAGGAGAAAGGTTCTTCAAGCAGTGGTGCCTTCCATTTAGGTTCCTGTCTTGTCCCTCCCTTTCATCCGTGTCCTGTAGCTTTGGTATTGTATCCCACAAGTAAGGATGAAATCCGTGGACTCGTCATATCTTTGTAAAAGAAAACTAAATTTATGCTTACCTGATAAATTACTTTCTTTTACGATATGACGAGTCCACGGCCCACCCTGTTCTTTTTAAGACCGTTTTTCTTTATATTTTTTTGTAAACTTCAGTCACCTCTGCACCTTTTAGCCTTTCCTTTTTCTCTTCCTATAGGGTGGAGGGGAAGGGGAGGGGCTATATATACAGCTCTGCTGTGGTGCTCTTTGCCACTTCCTGTTAGCAGGAGGTTAATATCCCACAAGTAAGGATGAAATCCGTGGACTCGTCATATCGTAAAAGAAAGTAATTTATCAGGTAAGCATAAATTTAGTTTTTTTCTTGTGCTATTTCACCACTAAGCTGCCATATGTAAGACATTTAGAGATGTTGTGGTTAAAATACTTTGTAAAGTGTGGAAGATATTAAAGCAGCCACTAACAAAAAAGAGCGTTGATCAGGTAAAATGTAAGCATGGAAAATGTAACTTTTTCTTAAACTCATATAGGAATTCTATGGCCCTTTTAAAAGAAAGTCTGAGGGTAAGGAATTGGCAATACATGAGGGACATACATATAAACCTCTAGAATTCTGCACGCCAATATGATGTGCCAGTGATACAGACATGAAATGATGCAACGGAAACCAAGTGCAAATTGAAAAAAAGAAACATCCGGTCAGTCTCACCTTGCAATCTGCACAAACTAAATACTTCACTCTGCTCACGTTTTAACATCACCCCCATGTGGTGGCGCACCTTCTACCAGAGGATTTCTTTTTTTTATAAAAAAAAAAGCAGCAACCAAGTTGAAAGAACATTGCAGCCGTTTAACTGACTGAGCACATCCCGCTTGTTCTTTCCATCAAAAGCTATGAAACCTATAACTTCCTCTGGAAGGTCCGCACGCAACCTCACCCGCTCACCTTTCAAACGCTAGCGCAACCGTCAGTGCTAGCACATTTAACAGGCTGGTAAGTGCAGGCACAGAGAGACGTGTAGGGATTTGATGCCACAAAATTGAGTTGCCGTCACCCTTCCTCCTCTAACACTTATATTAGTGCAGCACTAGCGAATTTAACTGAGCAGAGAATGGGTCCTAGATAACAATATGTACGGATCTGGCAGATGTCGCGTGGCCTGATATGCTTTCAGCACTACAACAAGAGGGCGAACACTGATTAAGAGATTTTGCATTGCTATTGAGAAATCTGGTCTCAACAATTGAAAATTTTTAGGAAGCGTCCATTCATTGTTTATGCGCGTATGTGTGAGTTGCAGATGAACTGATTAGTGCGCTCTATGCGTTAGTTCTGGTGCACTCACTTGGTGGTATCTAGCGGATGCATCAGAATGTTTTAATAAGTAGCTGCAACTTTTATGCGTTGTCATATGTGCTGATATTTTCTCATTTCAATACCCCAAAAGCTGAAGATAGCAGCACCTCTTTGGAATACAGGATGTTTTTGCTGGGAGCCTTGCTCCGCTAGGTTAGCGGGTCAGTAGGTGGTACCAGGAACCCCAGAGGCTTTTGAGGTGTGAAGTTTGTACTTGAAGTGAACCTTTTCTTGTAGCTGGTTTGAGAACATAAAATCGTACACTATTCTTCACGTATATAACAGCTGCTATTGTTTTCAGACCACGTGATCTATCACTGTCTAACAGATTAAGAATAAAATATTCCTCATGCTGGTCTACCCTCAAAATACATTCTCTGGGGCTGATTTTTGGGACTACCAACATTTTCAAGCTGGCTGTGTCACAATGTACTTTTACTCAGAAGGATCAGATGCATTTTGTTTTGTTTACATGATGTGCAGACGTAGAAAAAAGCAAATGAAGAACTAGTCGTGGTAAAGGCTTGAGGAGATCGTACCTAGAGGCTAGATAGAGGTTCTAGTGGGATTACAAATCTAAACGGTAATCGTACTCATTAAATACTGTCAAGCTTTGAAGGGCATTTACGTTGTAGTGGGTCTTTTGGGCTATGCTATCTTATAATAATGCATCTGGCAGTGGTTTACTGTTTGTAGTGTAGGAAGCGGCAGTATCTGACTCAGAAGTTGTCTGATTTACATTATGAGTGTACCAGCATTACAAGTGGAAACGCTATAGTGAGCAGCAGCCATGACAGACTTCGGTCAATCAAGCAGAGACAGATCACCAACTGGCAGGTAATCCAAGGTCCTTCAAACTGTCACCCTATCTTTTTACAGGGTACTTCCTTAAAGGGACAGTAAACACCTTGTAATTATAAGCTATTTCTGATCTCTTGCTGTATAATAACACATCAGCCAAGTCTAAATGTTTTAAAACAAATTCATATCTTGTTTGGCTATTGAAAAACAATTACAGCAAACTCTGCACACCACTTACCTGATTTGAAAGAGGCAACTCGGGCTTGAGTCTGCAGAAGACAAGGCTAGCCGTGATCATATCGTTAGTTTTAAGCGCATTGTTTTATATTTATCTACTAAAGCCAATTAGGGAAATATATGGAGGAGGGTTAGCCTCAAGAAGGCTACAGGGTGCTTTTTCAGTTCTGAGAACGGAAAATCTTCGGTTAAATTACATGAAAAAGGGACAAAATAAATCCTGTATATTTCAAAGATGTTTATTCTACGCATAACTAAACTTTTTATATTAAAATCTCTAACACAGTAAGTTGGGATTAGTTGTACAAAAATAAGACTGTCCCTTTATACCAGTGATAATGCAGTAGTATTTGTCTAATCAAAAATCAGGAACAATTCTATTTCTGCGTATGGGAGATTGTTACGTAAAGGAAGTTCTGATTTGGAATGATTCTTTGTTCGTTTGTTTGTTGCAGAGGTTTTACAGCCAATCATTGAATGCCTTGCAGTAGTAGAACATTATTGATATACAGCTGTATATTATTTATTGTTTATCACTTCTGTAACTCACTGTTCCTGGTGTGGGATATTGGAACAACATGTTTGGGGGTCATTGATCCTAGAACTATAGAGCTGCTACATATATTACATTCACAACACAAGCTGAAGCAATAATGGTAATGTAATAGAGTGTACCGGGCATGAGCTGAACTCCCAGCTGGCAGTAGAACCACAGACGGGCAACTACATGACTAGACTGGGCTGGCAGCAAGGCATGGGCTCAAGCTTGTGACACAGAAGGCGCAGCACATGTTAGAGCTGGTAACAAAGCCCGGAGCTTCACAATCTCTTTGTTTTGTTATGGGCAAAGCCTAATTGTAATGTTATATAAATACGCTAGATTCACTTACCTTGCTTATAGCCACTGAAGTCCGTGTCATGGTTCTGTAGATGCAATACTGGTAACAAAACAAATGAATACTAAAGCGGCAGCATTACAGGGACAGTCTACACAAAAATTGTTATTGCCTTTACTACCCATTCCCCAGCTTGGCACAACCAACACGGTTATATTAATATACTTTTATAACCTTTAAACCTTTAAATTTCTGTCTGTTTCTAAGGCACTAAAGACAGCCTCTTAATCACATGCTTTTGTATTTGCTTTTCACAACAGACAACTGCTAATTCATGTGGGCCCTATAGATAACATTGTGCTCACACCCGTTGAGTTATTTGTGTCAGCACAACAGCACTAATTGGCTTAAATGCAAGTCAATAGATAATAAATAAAAAGTCACGTGATCAGGGGGCTGTCAGAAGATGCCTAGCTACAAGGTAATTACAGAGGTAAAAAGTGTATTAATAAAACCATATTTTCTGTGCAAAACTGGGGAATGGGTAGTAAATGGATCATCTATCTTTTTAAACCATAAACATTTTTGGGTTGACTGTCCGTTTAAGCCTTTTATACCTTGTGACACAAGACGTTGGCGCACTCTTCCATCAGAAAAAGTGGGATACAGCACATGACTCGTTCCCAGACCCCAGTATTCATACATTAATTTAATATCTATTGTATTAAGTTACACGGACCAGTGAGGTGCATGTGACTATACCGGTAACCCTGAGTGACAAGTGTTTATGCTTGTTATTGTTTTTATTGTTAAAATGCTATAAGTTAATACATTCTTAAGAAGATGTTCCTGTCCAGTAGGACTTATTAATAGAGTGCAATCCTTAGAGCTATAGTAGCTCTATAAAGTCTGAGTACTGGGCATAAGGAGTCCTTAAAAGCGGAAGGAATGTTTTAACCACATTATTTGAGGGGTAAAAAAAATTTGATTTATTTACAGATTTTTCACTATTTTAATTTGTTTTGACTTACGGACACTCATATTGCATTTTATTAATATATCTATATTATACCTGCTTCTGCACAGATGCAGTCACTTGCGCACACGTTCAGAGAGCAACGCATTGCCGTTGTCTCTTGTAGTCAAGAGGTTCATTATTTATGACGGTGTATTCTACTGTGGGGGTGCACACAACCAAGAGAGAGAAGTGTGTCCAGGACTATTTATTGTAGGGACATCTGGTGAACAGATTAACCTGTTGAAGGTGTAACAACCTGTGGAGGATTATTAGAACAGGAACTGGAACTCAAGTGCTGAAAAGCAGCAGCAAGCACAAACAAATGTCCAGAGAACAAGGTATCCAAAAAGGGGTAAGGCCAACAATTAAATGGTCACCGATTTTTAAATGTGCTTGAACCTAAAACTGACGCTTCTCCATTTTCCATTGCCAGAAGTTTGGTGACCAAGCAAACCAATCTTCCAACAGTAAATGCAGCTTGGGGGGTCATAGATCTTAGTCTTAGCTCAGGTGGCCTCAAACACCAATTTTCAGCCCCAGAGTTTTTTGTTCTATTTCCACAGACAGATGCTTTCAACTGCAAAAAAGGTTTATCAACACAAAGTGGAAATAGTATCAACTCTACTGGCAAAACGCCCATGTTTCCAGTTCTGATGACGGTCCATAGACAACCTTGGGCTTCTCTCATTCCAGACCTGTAATACCAAAGCCCACTATTGTGCCACAACATTCAACTATTGTTTTTTTTTAAAAAAAAAAATAGGATTTATCCATTTTAGTTGAAGATGCTTTTAAAAGCATGAAAAGTGTCAACATCTTCCATCTGCTATTGTGTCTTGGTCATTTTTCTGTTTACGCCGATAGTCAAATTATTTTCTCAATATATTTAAATTCCCAGATGAAGGTTTGAATAAACCCCACTAAGAGGGACAGTCTATGAATATTTTTTATGATTTAAAAAATAATCCCTTTATTACCCATTCCTCAGTTTTGCATAACCACTACTGTTGTATTTATATACTTTTTACCTCTGATTACCTTGTATCTAAGCCTCTGCAGACTGCCCCCTTATCTCAGGGCTTTTTACAAACTTGCATTTTAGCCATTAGTGCTGGTTCATGCATAACTCCACGGAGTGAGCACACTGTTATTTATATTGCACACATGAACTAGCTCTGTCTGGCTGTGAACATCTAATAAATTGCACTGAGTTAAGAGGCTGCCTGCAGGGGCTTAGAAACAGGCAAAGATTTAGAGGTTATAAAGTTTAATAATATAACAATGTTGGTTGTGCAAAGCTGGAGAATGGTTAGTAAAAGCGTTATCTATCTTTTTAAACAATAACAAAAAATGAAGTAGACTGTCCCTTTAAAGACCACGTGTCTGATAGCAAATAAAACTACCCTGTGACTGGCTTATTCTACCCATATTCTACCTATTAGAAAAGGTGGGGTCTTAGGCATTTAAGAAGGTCCAGTCCCTTCTTAACGTTATGCCTTTGTTAATAAGGGGATTGAGCCAAGATGTCCCATTGATGATCACTGTTGCATGATACTTCTGACAACCCATGTCATTTCAAGATTTTGGACCAATCGTCTTGGCTACTGTCTGCGTAGATACAACTGCAGGTGCCAAAGGGTACCCAATCCTCCAGGACAGTCATTGTAATACTGGCCCAACAGTGGTGTGCAGGGTGTTGGACTCGCATATTAGGACATAAATTAGAAGGTATCTTGCCAAGAAGTACCTTAGGAAATACTGCACCGTGTTCTTGTGCCACATATAGTCTTATATATCCTCTCTTGTGCAGAACAATGAAATAAATGCACTGGGTTATTTTCATAACAAAACCAAGGATAATGATCATATCACTAATTTGTCACACAGACTTCACTTGTTTCTACACTATACATCATCGTAGCTATATAGAGCTCAAGTTTAGCGTATATCGTTTACAGTTCTGATCTGTTGTGTAGTTACCAGAGAGTGTTTAATAACTGCCTTGTCAGAAATAATGTCATAGGTAAATCGTCACCCTTGTGATATGACTATGGAGCTACAAGCTGATTTTCTGTAAACACTTGGTACCAAATGCGGCCTCCTGTTTATTGCAGGGATATGTTACTGCTGTATTCTCTCCTTAAAAAGACACTGAACACAATTTTTTTTGATTCAGATAGAGCATGACATTTTAAGCAACTTTCTAATTTACTCCTATTATCATATTTTTCTTTGTTCTCTTGCTTTCTTTATTTTAAAAGCAGGAATTTAAATCTTAGCAGCCAGCCCATTTTAGGTTCAGCACCATGGATAGCACTTGCTTATTGGAGGCTTACATTTACCCACCAATAAGCAAGCATAACCCAGGTTCTCAACAAAAAATGGGCCGGCTCCTATGCATCACATTCCTGCTTTTTAAATAAAGATGGCAAGAGAACAAAGAAAAAAATAATAGAAGTAAATTAGAATGTTCCTTAAAATTGCATGCTCTATCTGAATCATAAATGTGGGTATAGTGTCCCTTTAAGCTTTAATATCAGTGATGCTAAGGAAGGGGAATAGTTTGTTTTGCTGAGGGGGGGGGGGGGTTGTTGTAATTTTTAAATCTGTACCTTGCCAAGTGCTAAATATGCTGCACCTGTAACAGTCATGTGATGTCTCTTTGCGAAAAATCAAATGTGAATGACAAACTCACCTCTTATCCATTTGCAATGGCGGCTTTTTAACATCTATGTCCTCCCTGTAACGGTTCTATATCGTGTTATCCAGCTCATCCTTTGGGGGTGAGTTTAGTAAATTCAGTGGTGCAGTTTAGGGCCGTTTCAGAGAGTTTCAGAAAAATGAACTTAAAGGGACATTCCAACCGAAATTGCAATCCACATGGATGTATTTCAGTTTTGAATAGAAGTATTTTTGTAATAAACATTGTATTAGCAAACATGCTTGTAATAAAAGCTATAGCTGTTTCAAATGTGTTTTTAAGTATGCACCGTGCACCAGCATTTTATACACAGCACTTGCTCAGAGAGCCTTGGGTGCTTTTATCATCTGTTAATGACTCAGTTATGTGCTGACATGATACAAGCCCCACTAGTACTCTGAGCTGCTGCAGTATCTAAAAATCTGGTGCTTTGAGAATATCAAGCTATGCTTCACATGCACGTGCAGAGAAAAATGTTAACACTAAAACAGTGCTGACTTTTACTAGAAGCATTTTTGCCAATACATTTATATTGCAAATATTTTTCTATTCAAATATGTAATTCATCTATGTTCATTTCAATTTTAACTGGAATGTCCCTTTAAGATCTACGTTCATTCAGGGTGCTGGAGATTGGTGATAAACTTTCTGTTTCCCCAGGATAGAACCAGGGAAGCCTCCTGTGCCCCCGCCTGGTACGTGCCGTAGAGGTCGTCGCATTGCCTCTCAAGTAAAGCATTTTGCCTTTGACCGCAAGAAGCGTCTGTACGGACTGGGAGTAGTTGGTAACTGGCTGAACAGAACGTACAGAAGAAGCATCAGCAGCACCGTGCAGAGCCAGCTGGAGCACATAGACAGCCACAGGTGAGGAGCGCACAGATTGTGTAAGGTACAGAGAGGACAGAACTAGAATATTATAATGGTGGACGTGGGTTTCACTGGGGTATAGTAGGAAGATCAGACTGATATTACTGTATTTCAGGTTCTTCTCTGTAAAAAAGCACAATTGAGCTGTGTTTCAGGTGTTGATTTGCCAAAGAACAAGCTACTGAGTCCTTGATCTTTCCTGGTTGAGGGCTTCTCCTTGCTGTATATATTTTTCACATTAGTTTGCTTCCTCTTGTACCTCCTATTGCGCTGTACCTCCTGCCCCATTTTCTTCTCTGCCCCGCCCCGGTATTACTGTTTACATTCTCTCACTGCTATCCCCACAGGCCTTACTTCACTTACTGGATCACTTTTGTCCATCTCCTCATCACCATCCTGTCCATCTGTACATATGGCATCGCCCCCATTGGTTTTGCTCAGCATACCACAACAGAGCTGGTAAGTGTCACCATGCGGCTTCTTCACAACACACACACAAGTTACCCCATCATGCATTGCTTCATCTAAATTTGCTTTAAGTAGTTGAATTTGATGTATGTGACCAACTAGAAAAGTGCAAAAGTGAGTAGGTAATGATGTCCCCTTCTCTCCCACTGTCTGTAGGTCCTGAGAAACAAAGGTGTCTATGAGAGTGTGAAGTATATTCAGCAGGAGAACTTTTGGATTGGGCCTGGCTCAGTGAGTATAAATCTCTCAACGCTCTGCCACAGATCCCCCTTACTTAGTCCTGTGTCCTCTCAGATCCTTTACTCATTCTCATGACTCATCTTTTGTTTCCTGATTCCACCCCTCTGTGTCCCTTGACTATGTTCTTTTCTTGGCTCCTGTTTGGAGCTTTCTCTGCAATTTATTATCTAACATTCACTTTAATTCTCTTAACTAACTTTGCGTCCCAGATTTCACTCATTCATCTTGGTGCAAAGTTCTCTCCCTGCATCCGTCGAGATGTCCAGATTGAGCGCTTGATACAAAAGGAACGTGACAGGGAGCGAGGATCTGGCTGCTGCGTACAGAATGACAACTCTGGCTGTGTGCAAACCCTGCAGCAGGACTGCTCGGTGAGAGAGACTTACCTTGCCCACTAACAAGAACTGCATCCTGCCCTAGGTCTAGATGAACGTCCCTGTTGTCTTTGATACTACTAATACTCAAATAAGTCTCATGTATCGGTCACAAAGCAGAATTTACCTCATTCTAATATAGCAGGCCTGTTATACATATCCTCTGACCACTGGTGTAGGTAAAAACACTTCCCAAAAGTCTAAAGTGTTGAAACCCACCATCCCTTTACGTATTTCCTTCCTTTTCTGCTTGAGTTAGGTAGGGTGAGCTGGAGCTACGGCAAGGATCCAGCCACCCAGGGCCCTGAAAATTGTGACTTTGTAAGGGTCTACACAAGCGCCATTGGGCATTTGGAATGCCTATCCTGAGGTTTTCCCAGTTGGTTAGTGGACTGTGGCTGACTCCTTGAGGGCACCCTTGGCAAATTCCTTTAACAATATAGTATGAGGTAGAATAGTGTTCTCCAGGTTGTTGGCTACCTGCCTTGCTTCTGGTCTACTACACTTGTGCTTATCACCATGGTCTAACCCTGTTATGGAACACAGCTTGGGAAACATTGGTACCTCATTGTCCACAAGTTGGGTCTGTATGTATGACTTCATTTTCATTGGTGTGTCTTTGTAGTCTTTGCCAAAAATGTATGTTGCTGTCTGTTGTTGTTTGGTTTATGCAGTTTTGGATCCCCCTTCCAAAAATTCATGATTCTCTTCACCCTATGATAAGGTAAATGTGGTCAATGTACACAAGAAATACAAATCTTTATTGAACGAGCAAAACAAAAAAAAATATTAAGATCTGATACTTTTGTAATAGTGGAGCATATTCTAATACAGCAATTACTGCAATATAAAAGTTTACAAGTAACTTATTCAATCTTATCCATCAGCAATATGTTTGTTGTAATCTATTTCTGAACAGTCATCTCCAAAAACCGATATTATAAATTAGTCTAAACATATTCAAAACCAGTGTTTCTCAACCGCGGTTCTCAAGTACCCCCAACAAGCCAGGTTTTCATTATAGCTGGACCAGTGCACAAGTGAAGTAATCAGCTGATCAGTAACCAAACTTTTTCCATTTCCCCATCAGTTTGATGAGACTATCAGTAGTTGTGTCACAAATAGGTTTATTTTTACACTTGTTATCGTTGAATGCAGCTGGAAAATGGAGGAGTCTGCTATATTCCTTTTACTAACCTGGCATCAATATATGTATAGTATTTTTTTAAAAACGAACCACAACGACAAAATCTAAGAGCTATGGTTTCTTAGTTTATGGAACTTCATAAGATGAGGTTTACATTTGGTTTGAACTTATTGGTCATGAACGTTGATTGAGAGTGGTTTGCCTTAAGGCATTGGTGTTCAATGCAGGGGCATAACTTGACCTTACTTAGCCTGGAGCAAAGTCTGTGGGAGCCCCCTTATTTCTACAACAGCCCTTCCTAAGCATCACTAAATGCAGTTTGCTTAAAGGGACATGATACCCAAGTGTTGAAGCACATCTGTAAAAAGCTGACTTGCGAATATCACCTGAACATTTCTATGTAAAAAAGGAAGATATTTTACCTCAAAATATCCTGAGTAGCCAAATCCTATCAGGATGCTAGTCCCAGGACTGGCAAGGGAGCGTGCATCTGGCATGTGCAGGCAGTCATGTTATATTATTTCCCTATTCAGTTTAAGGAAGTTGCTATGAAGTATCACAAGATTTTAGTGAAACTTCATGAGATCACAGTAAAGTAAAACATGACCACAGCACTGCTTTGTTTTATTTTTTCAACCTGTAGCTGAAGGATAACTGTTCACTGAGCACTTACTATTGTGAAGTGAAGAAATTTTAAGGTAAAATATCCATTTTTTTTACATAGAGATGCTCAGGTGATATTTTCCTGTCAGCTTTTTACAGTTATACTGCATCACTTTCAAGTGATTTAGCATATGAGTATTATGTCCCTTTAAATCGAGATAAGGAAAAGAGTGCATTATTAAGCAGCCCCCATCTTATACTCATCCACCAAAATTCACTAAAAACATAAAAAGTGAATGTAAAGTTTGTGGAATGAGTGTCCGGTTTTTAAAAATCCTATTAAAAACAGGGGCACTTTCATTCATCAAACTTTACATTTCACTGGTTTTGTTAAAATATCTTTTCTTCTTGAAAGCCGCTCCAGCGCTTCTCCAGCCCATCGCAAGCCTCTTCATACGTCAGCAATGACGATTCCGGCATCCTCCAATCACGGCTTACCTCCCCGGGGGAATCATTGGCTAAAGCAACACAGTGATTGGAGGAAGGCCTGGATCGTCATTTCTGATGTAGGAAGAGGCTTGCCAATGGCGGGGGAAGCGCTGAAGCGACTTTCACAAAGAAAAGGTAAGTATTTTAACAAAACTAGTGAAATGTGAAGTTTGATGAATGAAAGTGCCTCTGTTTTTAATAGGATTATTAATAACCGGGCACTGGTTCATCAAAATTTACATTCACTTTAACTTCTCAGATGTGAACAGTGTTTCTTTCGTAAAATGATGATGGTCCACAGTCCTCAACATATGGGATATATTTCCCGCCACTAGGAGGAGATGAAGAATCCATATCAGAGCTTAAAATCCATCCCACGTCCCTTCTCTCTTTGTTTTGTTCTTGAGAATAGAGGTTGTTCCAGCTATTTGCTTATGGATTATAAATTGGGAGCTCAGACCTATGTGAGACCCAGAGTCCCTGGGGAGTATCATTTACAAGTACAGAAAAGACTTCACAGCAGCTGACTGGTACAAGGACATACAAATACCCTGTTATGTGCACAGCATTTCCCTATGAGACTTCAGCCATAACTACCCTCAGGCGTCATGGTGACTCGTTCTTAGCCTCCCCCTGAGAGACACAGGTATTTCTTACTGCAGTCCTCTGCAGCACCCGATACCAGCACTGGTTGGGCTCTCCACTGGATACTGCTGCATTTAAAAAAGATCGGTAAGCCAGTGGAGGGATCCTGCGTAAGGCATGTGACTTTACCCAGCACACATACAGCCCAGATGCTATTTGTAGATACTCTGACACATGTATAGCATAGCCAGGGGACTAAGCTTGCTCTACTCATGACACTTTTTTTTTCTTCTTATTTTCAATTCCCTACCTACCCTATTCAGCCAAGTAACTCTGTTGTACTTCACAGCCCACTAGCAGCTCTGGGGAAATATATATGGCTCTTTTTAGAAAATAGGTGCCTGGCCCTTTAAGACGACCATTAACTGCTCAGTGCAGTTAGCTGATCAATAGAGGAAACTCTGGTTGTGCAGGGGAGCATGTTGTTATGAGGGAAGAGTATTTATTATAATGGTGCACATTATATAATTGTATTACACTCAAAATGGCTTTCAAGATTTATCTGAGGTAAACTTGCTTCTGTACTGTGGTAGCCCCGTCCCCTCAGCTTCCCAAGCCTTACTATCCACTCAGGGGCCCATTGGCCGATGGTTCTAATGACACCTCTATAGACTCTGCTTTGTCTTTCCTACCTATATGTTTCCTATTCTCTACTCTTCTATACGTTAAACTATGAAAAAGAAGGGAGGTGGAAGGCATTTTAAGCCTTGGGTTCTTGACCTCCTCCTAGTGGCGGGAAATATATCCCATATGTTATGGAAGACTGTTGACATCATCATCCCGAAAGAAAATAATTTATCAGTTAAGCATCAATTTAGTTTTTTGATTAGAGATGATACCCTGAACCCTTCCTCTCCTGGGCAGCTGCAGACCGATACAGCTACATAACTACTGTAAAAAGCCCGGCCTATATGGGAGTCAATAGCTTAGTAGTGGTAGTGTAGGAATAAGCTTTTGTGACTCTTGTTTCTTCAGTGAAGCAGTGAGATGAAGTTACTGTAGGGCAGGATAGGTGAGGCCCTGATAGTTATGCCTCTGTTTGCACCAGAATCATTTTACTTCCCATAGCATTTTTATCCACTGTGATGAGGGGAGCACCAATTAAAGGGACAATGTTCTTACAAAAAAAGTTCTGTTATGCATATAAAAGAGCAGCATTTACACATAATAAATATATATATAAATATAATATATATTTTTTTATTTGCCTTAAAAAACGTTTACATATAAGTTGAAACTTATTCTGCATTATTGGTTTTGCACTTCCTACAGTGGGCTAGCTTTTTTTTCATAAACGACTGCACTGTGCAGTTTATAGGGGTTAAAAAAGGCGGGTGTGGGGTGTTAGGGGGAAAAAAGGCAATTAAAAGTGTCTTTACATTGCTGTCTATGGGGACAGTGTGTTCCTAGTAAACATATATGTGTATGCTTATATATATATATATATATATATATATACTATATGTGTGTATGCTTATATACATATATATGTGTTTAATATATGTACTGTATATACACATATTAACACATAAATATTGTATATATTCATAGTAAATAGTAGAAGCGACAGCACTACCAATTGTATAAAATATATATACAGTATATATATATATGTGTGTGCACGAGAGGTGCTGTATTGCTAAACTACCACAGTAAATAATCAAAATACATTCTCAGCACTCTTAATGAATATAACGTGTATTTATTCATCCTAATGTTCAAAAGCAAGAAGTTAATAGAACATGCCCAACATACCCTTCATTCACACAGACCATGCTCACCAGAGAAAAGGGGGAACAAAATAAATAAAAATAGAACCCTAGACGTCTCTAGGGAAAAAATGATGCTGTCAGTGTCACAAAAAAAGTTGAGGATGATAAGAATTACACAGGATTGTCCCATAGAATAATATATGGTTCAAACTTATGAGTCACATATATCTGAAATGTCCGTATTTCCAAAGGGATATATCCCTTTAAAAGTATATTACAATTCATACATTGTACAGGGAAAGATCCTTTGTTGTCAAACGGTCACAAAAGTATAGGTAGAAAATCCTTATCTAACTTACGGTCACATAAAACTGTTCCTCACAGTAACAAAGCGATCCATTATCACTCATACACCCTAGTGAAGAAGTCTGTACCGCCCTTTATGTATTCATCTGTGTCTGTCTATTAATGAATTCCTTAATGTGTTAGTACACTGTTACACTCACAGGTGAACATTAACATATTCCTTAGTTATGTATATCTCTGTGCAAAAGGTCATAACCAACAGGTGCAGCGAGACTATGTGACAACCGTCAGTTAATATTTACTCACGATCACCTCAGTACCTCTTATGTCAGTATACCTCGACCATACCTTGGGAGCGCAATGCTTCCGTGCAATGCAAATGCGAGGTCTCGTTCGCATTGCGCCTTACTTGTAATACCAGCGCACATTTGCGTGCGCTCGTATTGCTAAGTTGAGCACAAATATTGCTTTTACTGAACTGATATTTTGCGCTCAACTTGCAATCTGGTATTAAATATTGTTGCTCCGGCTTTACCGGTGGGATACATCTAAACAAGTGTGACAGAAACTATTGTTTTTTTTTAGGAACATGAGTTTTTCCTCATTTGTCTTTGGAGAATTAAGTCCCGTCCAGGTCTGCATAACCATAAATAAGACTTGTTAGAATTATGAAATGTATCTGTACGTTTAGTCTTTGCCTTCTTGTTTTTAGGCTGCTCATGAAACGCCTGCACTTTTGCTTGTTACATATGGGCAGATTGGTGTTTAGTAGTTGAGTTGGATTTATGGGATGTCACTTGGACATTGAGGTGACTCTGGATAAGTGTTGTGAGCTGTGGCGCCTGGAATGGCCTTATTGCGTGTCTAATCTCTGAAACGTCGTCATTATTACATTGATTGTTATTTTAATCACTTAATGTGTGTGGGAAATGAGAATTTCTCTTTTAACTTTTGCTTTGGCATTGTAGCTTGTGCGCCAGGTTAGTTGCCCAGTTACAACCCAAAGCGTTTGACTGACCGGACTAGGTTGCCCTCAGCCGACGTGCAGCTGGTTATCAGGTTAAAAAAATCTTTAGACATCTGCATTTGTTGATTATTCTACTAAGTTGTTGCTTTTAATTGGTCTGTTAGTATTTATTAGGTCCAGTCCCTGTGGTTCTCATGCAAGCCAGGATTTAAAGGGACGCTAAACCCGAATTTTTTTCTTTCATGATTCAGATAGAGCAGCAATTTTAAACAACTTTCTAATTTACTCCTTTTATCAATTTTTTTCTTCATTCTCTTGCTATCTTTATTTGAAAAGCAAGAATGTATGCTGAGGAGCCTGCCCATTTTTGGTGTAGCACCTGGGTTGTGCTTGCTGATTGGTGGCTAAGTGTACCCACCAATCAGCAAGCACTATCCAGGGTGCTGAATACAAAATGGACCGGCTCCTTAGCTTAAATTCCTGCTTTTTCAACTAAAGATAGCAAGAAAATGAAGAAAAATTGATAACATGAGTAAATTATAGACAGTTGCTTAAAATTGCTGCCCTATCTGAATCATGAAGAAAAAAATTGGGTTTAGTGTCCCTTTAAGGGTTTCTGAGTGTTTTCAGTCCGACTGCTACAGCCTTTGTCCCTGAATAGTGTTTACAAATGTGCACTAGTTACATACTTTGTATATATTTATATATGAGGCAACTTTTTGTATTTCATTTAAATCCTCTTTTTCTTCGTCCGCTTGCCAGGAAACATTGGCTACCTTCGTTAAGTGGCCAGATAATAATGCCCCGCTCCACAAAGACACCAATCTGAAGAGGGCATCAGGAGCTGTTTGCCATCAGGACCCACGGTGAGTCATGCAGGATGTGACTTGTCACCTGACCCCAAGGCCAGGATTACTAGTCAGATTTACTAAAGCCGTCTACTTGTCTTCCTCATCCCTGCCCCACTCTCCCTCCCTTGTTCCGAGCATCTCTGGAACAGCTTAATGGCTGGTACATTCATCTGTCCACCAGGTGTTATTTATATCCCTGTCTCACTGGTGTCACAAAGCACCTGGAGATGCCAGACATTCTGTGTGTTTTGTGCACATCAAGTCCGACTCATTTATCTGGTGTGAGTGAGTCTCACTATATCACCCTGAAGTTGGTTGGACAGATACATATATATATAATCTGAATATTTTATATTTAGCTCCAGCCTGTTAATGAGTCACATGAAGTGTTTTCTGTCTCATCCTTTCAGTAGGGGACACGTTTTCTGTTCCTCAGCTCTCTAACATCTTTGTTAATGGGTCACTTTACATGGAGAAGGACATATTCCTTAGCTAAAGCCTTTTTTTTTAAACTCTTATAACTCGCCCCTGTGTGTGTCACTGTATGGGGGGGGGGGGCAGATGTCAGATCTCATAGCTCCCTCCTGTGTGTGTCACTGTGCTGGGGGGGGGGGAGATGTCAGATCTCATAGCTCCCTCCTGTGTGTGTCACTGTGCTGGGGGGGCAGATGCCTGATCTCATAGCTCCCTCCTGTGTGTATCACTGAACAGGGGGGGGGGGGGGGGCGCAGATTTCAGATCTCATAGCTCCCTCCTGTGTGTGTCACTTTGCTGGGGGGGGGCAGATGTCAGATCTCATAGCTCCCGCCTGTGTGTGTCACTGTGCTGGGGGGGGGGCAGATGTCAGATCTCATAGCTCCCTCCTGTGTGTGTCACTGTGCTGGGGGGGGGGGGGGCAGATGTCAGATCTCATAGCTCCCTCCTGTGTGTGTCACTGTGCTGGGGGGGGGGGGGGGGGCAGATGTCAGATCTCATAGCTCCCTCCTGTGTGTGTCACTGTATGGGGGGGGGGGGGGGGGGGCAGATGTCAGATCTCATAGCTCCCTCCTGTGTATGTCACTGTATGGGGGGGGGGCAGATGTCAGATCTCATAGCTCCCTCCTGTGTGTGTCGCTGGGGGGGGGGCAGATGTCAGATCTCATAGCTCCCTTCTGTGTGTGTCACTGTGCTGGGGGGGGCAGATGTCAGATCTCATAGCTCCCTCCTGTGTGTGTCACTGTGCTGGGGGGGGGGCAGATGTCAGATCTCATAGCTCCCTCCTGTGTGTGTCACTGTACTGGGGGGGGGGCAGATGTCAGATCTCATAGCTCCCTCCTATCTGTGTCACTGTATGGGGGGGGGGCAGATGTCAGATCTCATAGCTCCCTCCTGTGTGTGTCACTGTATGGGGGGGGGGGGGGCAGATGTCCGATCTCATAGCTCCCTCCTGTGTGTGTCACTGTATGGGGCGGGGGCAGATGTCAGATCTCATAGCTCCCTCCTGTGTGTGTCACTGTGCTGGGGGGGGCAGATGTCAGATCCCATAGCTCCCTCCTGTGTGTGTCACTGTACTGGGGGGGGGGGGGGGGGCAGATGTCGGATCTCATAGCTCCCTCCTGTGTGTGTGTCACTGTATGGGGGGGGGCAGATGTCAGATCTCATAGCTCCCTCCTGTGTGTGTCACTGTACTGGGGGGGGGGGGCAGATGTTAGATCTCATAGCTCCCTCCTGTGTGTGTCACTGTACTGGGGGGGGGGGGGCAGATGTTAGATCTCATAGCTCCCTCCTGTGTGTGTCACTGTACTGGGGGGGGGGGGGCAGATGTCAGATCTCATAGCTCCCTCCTGTGTGTGTCACTGTACTGCGGGGGGGGGGGGCAGATGTCAGATCTCATAGCTCCCTCCTGTGTGTCACTGTATGGGGGGGGGGCAGATGTCAGATCTCATAGCTCCCTCCTTTGTGTGTCACTGTGCTGGGGGGGGCAGATGCCAGATCTCATAGCTCCCTCCTGTGTGTGTCACTGTACTGTGCTGGGGGGGGGCAGATGTCAGATCTCATAGCTCCCTCCTGTGTGTGTCACTGTACTGTGCTGGGGGGGGCAGATGTCAGATCTCATAGCTCCCTCCTGTGTGTGTCACTGTATGGGGGGGGGGGGGGGGGGGCAGATGTCCGATCTCATAGCTCCCTCCTGTGTGTGTCACTGTACTGGGGGGGCAGATGTCAGATCTCATAGCTCCCTCCTGTGTGTGTCACTGTATGGGGGGGGGGGCAGATGTCAGATCTCATAGCTCCCTCCTGTGTGTGTCACTGTGCTGGGGGGGGCAGATGTCAGATCCCATAGCTCCCTCCTGTGTGTGTCACTGTACTGGGGGGGGGGGGGGGCAGATGTCAGATCTCATAGCTCCCTCCTGTGTGTGCACTGTGCTGGGGGGGGGCAGATGTCAGATCTCATAGCTCCCTCCTGTGTGTGTCACTGTATGGGGCGGGGGCAGATGTCAGATCTCATAGCTCCCTCCTGTGTGTGTCACTGTGCTGGGGGGGCAGATGTCAGATCCCATAGCTCCCTCCTGTGTGTGTCACTGTATGGGGGGGGGGGGGGCAGATGTCCGATCTCATAGCTCCCTCCTGTGTGTGTCACTGTATGGGGCGGGGGCAGATGTCAGATCTCATAGCTCCCTCCTGTGTGTGTCACTGTGCTGGGGGGGCAGATGTCAGATCCCATAGCTCCCTCCTGTGTGTGTCACTGTACTGGGAGGGGGGGCAGATGTCGGATCTCATAGCTGCCTCCTGTGTGTGTGTCACTGTATGGGGGGGGGGGCAGATGTCAGATCTCATAGCTCCCTCCTGTGTGTGTCACTGTACTGGGGGGGGGGGGGCAGATGTTAGATCTCATAGCTCCCTCCTGTGTGTGTCACTGTGCTGGGGAGGAGGCAGATGTCAGATCTCATAGCTCCCTCCTGTGTGTGTCACTGTACTGGGGGGGGGGGGGGGCAGATGTCAGATCTCATAGCTCCCTCCTGTGTGTGTCACTGTACTGCGGGGGGGGGGGGGGGGGGCAGATGTCAGATCTCATAGCTCCCTCCTGTGTGTGTCACTGTACTGGGGGGGCAGATGTCAGATCTCATAGCTCCCTCCTGTGTGTGTCACTGTATGGGGGGGGGGCAGATGTCAGATCTCATAGCTCCCTCCTGTGTGTGTCACTGTGCTGGGGGGGGCAGATGTCAGATCTCATAGCTCCCTCCTGTGTGTGTCACTGTACTGGGGGGGGGGGGGGGCAGATGTCAGATCTCATAGCTCCCTCCTGTGTGTGCACTGTGCTGGGGGGGGGGCAGATGTCAGATCTCATAGCTCCCTCCTGTGTGTGTCACTGTATGGGGCGGGGGCAGATGTCAGATCTCATAGCTCCCTCCTGTGTGTGTCACTGTGCTGGGGGGGCAGATGTCAGATCCCATAGCTCCCTCCTGTGTGTGTCACTGTAAGGGGGGGGGGGGGGCAGATGTCCGATCTCATAGCTCCCTCCTGTGTGTGTCACTGTATGGGGCGGGGGCAGATGTCAGATCTCATAGCTCCCTCCTGTGTGTGTCACTGTGCTGGGGGGGCAGATGTCAGATCCCATAGCTCCCTCCTGTGTGTGTCACTGTACTGGGGGGGGGGGGCAGATGTCGGATCTCATAGCTCCCTCCTGTGTGTGTGTCACTGTATGGGGGGGGGGCAGATGTCAGATCTCATAGCTCCCTCCTGTGTGTGTCACTGTACTGGGGGGGGGGCAGATGTTAGATCTCATAGCTCCCTCCTGTGTGTGTCACTGTGCTGGGGAGGAGGCAGATGTCAGATCTCATAGCTCCCTCCTGTGTGTGTCACTGTACTGGGGGGGGGGGGGGCAGATGTCAGATCTCATAGCACCCTCCTGTGTGTCACTGTATGGGGGGGGGGCAGATGTCAGATCTCATAGCTCCCTCCTTTGTGTGTCACTGTGCTGGGGGGGGCAGATGCCAGATCTCATAGCTCCCTCCTGTGTGTGTCACTGTACTGTGCTGGGGGGGGCAGATGTCAGATCTCATAGCTCCCTCCTGTGTGTGTCACTGTATGGGGGGGGGGCAGATGTCAGATCTCATAGCTCCCTCCTTTGTGTGTCACTGTGCTGGGGGGGGCAGATGCCAGATCTCATAGCTCCCTCCTGTGTGTGTCACTGTACTGTGCTGGGGGGGGCAGATGTCAGATCTCATAGCTCCCTCCTGTGTGTGTCACTGTATGGGGGGGGGGGGGGCAGATGTCAGATCTCATAGCTCCCTCCTGTGTGTGTCACTGTACTGGGGGGGGGGCAGATGTCAGATCTCATAGCTCCCTCCTGTGTGTGTCACTGTATGGGGGGGGGGGGCAGATGTCAGATCTCATAGCTCCCTCCTGTGTGTGTCACTGTGCTGGGGGGGGCAGATGTCAGATCTCATAGCTCCCTCCTGTGTGTGTCACTGTACTGGGGGGGGGGGGCAGATGTCAGATCTCATAGCTCCCTCCTGTGTGTGTCACTGTATGGGGGGGGGGGGGGCAGATGTCCGATCTCATAGCTCCCTCCTGTGTGTGTCACTGTATGGGGGGGGGCAGATGTCAGATCTCATAGCTCCCTCCTGTGTGTGTCACTGTGCTGGGGGGGCAGATGTCAGATCCCATAGCTCCCTCCTGTGTGTGTCACTGTACTGGGGGGGGGGGCAGATGTCAGATCTCATAGCTCCCTCCTGTGTGTGTCACTGTGCTGGGGGGGGGGAGATGTCAGATCTCATAGCTCCCTCCTGTGTGTGTCACTGTGCTGGGGGGGGGGCAGATGTCAGATCTCATAGCTCCCTCCTGTGTGTGTCACTGTGCTGGGGGTGGGGGGGCAGATGTCAGATCTCATAGCTCCCTCCTGTGTGTGTCACTGTGCTGGGCGGGGGGCAGATGTCAGATCTCATAGCTCCCTCCTGTGTGTGTCACTGTGCTGGGGGGGAGGCAGATGTCACATCTCATAGCTCCCTCCTGTGTGTGTCACTGTACTGGGGGGGGCAGATGTCAAATCTCATAGCTCCCTCCTATCTGTGTCACTGTATGGGGGGGGGGGGCAGATGTCAGATATCATAGCTGCCTCCTGTGTGTGTCACTGTGCTGGGGGGGGGGGGCAGATGCCAGATCTCATAGCTCCCTCCTGTGTGTGTCACTGTACTGTGCTGGGGGGGGCAGATGTCAGATCTCATAGCTCCCTCCTATCTGTGTCACTGTGCTGGGGGGGGGGGGGCAGATGCCAGATCTCATAGCTCCCTCCTGTGTGTATCACTGTACTGGGGGGGGGGGCAGATGTCAGATCTCATAGCTCCCTCCTGTGTGTGTCACTGTACTGTGCTGGGGGGGCAGATGTCAGATCTCATAGCTCCCTCCTATCTGTGTCACTGTGCTGGGGGGGGCAGATGTCAGATCTCATAGCTCCCTCCTGTGTGTGTCACTGTACTGGGGGGGGGGGCAGATGTGAGATCTCATAGCTCCCTCCTGTGTGTGTCAATTTGCTGGGGGGGCAGATGTCAGATCTCATAGCTCCCTCCTGTGTGTGTCACTGTGCTGGGGGGGGCAGATGTCAGATCTCATAGCTCCCTCCTGTGTGTGTCACTTTTTTTTGGGGGGGGGGGGGGGGCAGATGTCAGATCTCATAGCTCCCTCCTGTGTGTGTCACTGTGGGGGGGGGGGCAGATGTCAGATCTCATAGCTCCCTCCTGTGTGTGTCACTGTGCTGGGGGGGGGGGGGCAGATGTCAGATCTCATAGCTCCCTCCTGTGTTTGTCACTGTGCTGGGGGGGCAGATGTCAGATCTCATAGCTCCCTCCTATCTGTGTCACTGTGCTGGGGGGGGGGGGGGCGGAGATGTCAGATCTCATAGCTCCCTCCTGTGTGTGTCACTGTGCTGGGGGGGGGCGGAGATGTCAGATCTCATAGCTCCCTCCTGTGTGTGTCACTTTGCTGGGGGGGGGGGGGGCAGATGTCAGATCTCATAGCTCCCTCCTGTGTGTGTCACTGTACTGGGGGGGGGGGGGAGATGTCAGATCGCATAGCTCCCTCCTGTGTGTGTCACTGTGCTGGGGGGGGGGCAGATGTCAGATCTCATAGCTCCCTCCTGTGTGTGTCACTGTGCTGGGGGGGGGGGCGGAGATGTCAGATCTCATAGCTCCCTCCTGTGTGTGTCACTTTGCTGGGGGGGGGGGGCAGATGTCAGATCTCATAGCTCCCTCCTGTGTGTGTCACTGTACTGGGGGGGGGGGGGAGATGTCAGATCTCATAGCTCCCTCCTGTGTGTGTCACTGTACTGGGGGGGGGGGGGAGATGTCAGATCTCATAGCTCCCTCCTGTGTGTGTCACTGTACTGGGGGGGTGGGTGGCAGATGTCAGATCTCATAGCTCCCTCCTGTGTGTGTAACTGTGCTGGGGGGGGGGGGCAGATGTCAGATCTCATAGCTCCCTCCTGTGTGTGTCACTGTGCTGGGGGGGGGGCAGATGTCAGATCTCATAGCTGCCTCCTGTGTGTGTGTCACTGTGCTGGGGGGGGGGGGGGCAGATGTCAGATCTTGTAGTTTCCTCCTGTCTGTGCCACTGTATTGGGGGGGGGCAGATGTCAGATCTCATAGCTCCCTCCTGTGTGTGTCACTGTACTGTGCTGTGGGGGGGGGCAGATGTCAGATCTCATAGCTCCCTCCTATCTGTGTCACTGTGCTGGGGGGGGGGCAGATGTCAGATCTCATAGCTCCCTCCTATCTGTGTCACTGTGCTGGGGGGGGGGGGGTAGATGTCAGATCTCATAGCTGCCTCCTGTGTGTGTGTCACTGTGCTGGGGGGGGGGCAGATGTCAGATCTCATAGCTCCCTCCTATCTGTGTCACTGTGCTGGGGGGGGGCAGATGTCAGATCTCATAGCTCCCTCCTATCTGTGTCACTGTGCTGGGGGGGGGGGATAGATGTCAGATCTCATAGCTCCCTCCTGTGTGTGTCACTGTACTGTGCTGGGGGGGGGGCAGATGTCAGATCTCATAGCTCCCTCCTATCTGTGTCACTGTGCTGGGGGGGGGCAGATGTCAGATCTCATAGCTCCCTCCTGTGTGTGTCACTGTGCTGGGGGGGGGGGGGGTAGATGTCAGATCTCATAGCTGCCTCCTGTGTGTGTGTCACTGTACTGTGCTGGGGGGGGGCAGATGTCAGATCTCATAGCTCCCTCCTATCTGTGTCACTGTGCTGGGGGGGGGCAGATGTCAGATCTCATAGCTCCCTCCTGTGTGTGTCACTTTGCTGGGGGGCAGATGTCAGATCTCATAGCTCCCTCCTGTGTGTCACTGTATGGGGGGGGGGGGGCAGATGTCAGATCTCATAGCTCCCTCCTATCTGTGTCACTGTGCTGGGGGGGCAGATGTCAGATCTCATAGCTCCCTCCTGTGTGTGTCACTGTACTGGGGGGGGGGGCAGATGTCAGATCTCATAGCTCCCTCCTGTGTGTGTCACTGTATGGGGGGGGCAGATGTCAGATCTCATAGCTCCCTCCTGTGTGTGTCACTGTGGGGGGGGGGGGGCAGATGTCAGATCTCATAGCTCCCTCCTGTGTGTGTCACTGTACTGGGGGGGGGGGCAGATGTCAGATCTCATAGCTCCCTCCTGTGTGTGTCACTGTATGGGGGGGGGGGGGCAGATGTCCGATCTCATAGCTCCCTCCTGTGTGTGTCACTGTATGGGGGGGGGGGCAGATGTCAGATCTCATAGCTCCCTCCTGTGTGTGTCACTGTGCTGGGGGGACAGATGTCAGATCCCATAGCTCCCTCCTGTGTGTGTCACTGTATGGGGGGGGGCAGATGTCAGATCTCATAGCTCCCTCCTGTGTGTGTCACTGTGCTGGGGGGGGGGGGGAGATGTCAGATCTCATAGCTCCCTCCTGTGTGTGTCACTGTGCTGGGGGGGGGCAGATGTCAGATCTCATAGCTCCCTCCTGTGTGTGTCACTGTGCTGGGGGGGGGGGGCAGATGTCAGATCTCATAGCTCCCTCCTGTGTGTGTCACTGTATGGGGGGGGGCAGATGTCAGATCTCATAGCTCCCTCCTGTGTGTGTCACTGTGCTGGGGGGACAGATGTCAGATCCCATAGCTCCCTCCTGTGTGTGTCACTGTATGGGGGGGGGGCAGATGTCAGATCTCATAGCTCCCTCCTGTGTGTGTCACTGTGCTGGGGGGGAGATGTCAGATCTCATAGCTCCCTCCTGTGTGTGTCACTGTGCTGGGGGGGGGGCAGATGTCAGATCTCATAGCTCCCTCCTGTGTGTGTCACTGTGCTGGGGGGGGGGGGCAGATGTCAGATCTCATAGCTCCCTCCTGTGTGTGTCACTGTGCTGGGGGGGGGGGCAGATGTCAGATCTCATAGCTCCCTCCTGTGTGTGTCACTGTGCTGGGGGGACAGATGTCAGATCCCATAGCTCCCTCCTGTGTGTGTCACTGTATGGGGGGGGGGCAGATGTCAGATCTCAAGATCTCATAGCTCCCTCCTGTGTGTGTCACTGTGCTGGGGGGGGGGGGGAGATGTCAGATCTCATAGCTCCCTCCTGTGTGTGTCACTGTGCTGGGGGGGGGGGCAGATGTCAGATCTCATAGCTCCCTCCTGTGTGTGTCACTGTGCTGGGGGTGGGGGCAGATGTCAGATCTCATAGCTCCCTCCTGTGTGTGTCACTGTACTGGGGGGGGGGGGGGAGATGTCAGATCTCATAGCTCCCTCCTGTGTGTGTCACTGTGCTGGGGGGGGGGTGCAGATGTCAGATCTCATAGCTGCCTCCTGTGTGTGTGTCACTGTGCTGGGGGGGGGGCAGATGTCAGATCTTGTAGTTTCCTCCTGTCTGTGCCACTGTATGGGGGGGGGCAGATGTCAGATCTCATAGCTCCCTCCTCTGTGCCACTGTATTGGGGGGGGCTTCCTATCCTATAGCTCCCTCCTGTTTGTCACTATGTCCCCCCTTTCTATACTGCTGTTTCACCTAAATGGGGGCCGACTCAATGTTCTTTTGCGCCTTCCTGTTTGTGGCACTGCATATTCTATAACTGTAGCCTGTATTGCTGTATCTTCCTATAGAGAAGGGCACAGACTCTGCTCTTATGATCCATGACCCTTTGTGTTTCTCTTTCAGGATATGTGAAGAGCCTGCTTCTGTACAACCGCACGTCTGGGCAGACGACATCACCAAGTGGCCAGTGAGTGCTGGAACAGGGCTGGCACCCCAAACTACTGATCATTTAGCTTATGAATACCTCACAGGCATGACCTCTTTTTCCCCTTTTTCAGATTTGCACTTCACAAATGAAGAGCAACCATACCGGGTTCATGCACATAGACTGTGAAATAAAGGGGCGGCCGTGCTGCATTGGCACTAAGGGCAGGTGAGCTGGCATTACATGGGGCACTAAGGTGTACACTGCTTTTACTATGTAGTTGTCTGAAGTACAAGAATAATATAGTATGGTTGTGTATATAGACGGCACATATGTTGTGTATTAACTCTTTCTCTCCCTCAGCTGTGAAATCACTACACGGGAATACTGCACTTTCATGCACGGATACTTCCATGAGGAAGCAACACTCTGCTCTCAGGTCAGTGACTTCGTGACTCACACCAACCTGTATTTGCAGAAGTATAATTGCTTGAAGGAATAGTCTAACTGTCATGATTCAGATAGAGAAGCAATTTTAAGCAACTTTCTAATTTACTCCTATTATCATTTTTTTTTTCTTTGTTCTCTTGGTATCTTTATTTGAAAAAGCAAGAATCTAAGCATAGGAGCCGGCCCATTTTTTATTTATCACCTGGGTAGCACTTTCTGATTGGTGTCTAAATGTGGCCACCAATCAACAAGCGCTACCCAGGTTCTGAACCTAAAATGGGCCGGCTTCTAAGCTTACATTCAAATAAGATACTAAGAGAATGAAGAAAAATGAATAGGCGTAAATTAGAAAGTTGCTTAAAATTGCAGCTCTGTCTGAATCATTAAAGTTTAATTTCTTTCATGTAATTGGCAAGAGTCCATGAGCTAGTGACATATGGGATATACAATCCTACCAGGAGGGGCAAAGTTTCCCAAACCTCAAAATGCCTATAAATACACCCCTCACCACACCCACAATTCAGTTTTACAAACTTTGCCTCCTATGGAGGTGGTGAAGTAAGTTTGTGCTAAGATTTCTACGTTGATATGCGCTTCTCAGCATTGTTGAAGCCCGATTCCTCTCAGAGTACAGTGAATGTCAGAGGGATGTGAAGGGAGTATCACCTTTTGAATGCAATGGTTTTCCTCACGGGGATCTATTTCATAGGTTCTCTGTTATCGGTCGTAGAGATTCATCTCCTACCTCCCTTTTCAGATCGACGATATACTCTCAATTTACCATTACCTCTACTAATAACTGTTTTAGTACTGGTTTGGCTATCTGCTATATGTGGATGGGTGTCTTTTTGTAAGTATGTTTTCATTACTTAAGACACTCTCAGCTATGGTTTGGCACTTTATGCAAATTATGTAAAGTTCTAAATATATGTATTGTACTTATATTTGTCATGAGTCAGGTTCATGTATTTCCTTCTGCAGACTGTCAGTTTCATATTTGGGAATATAAACACTTAAAGAAATTTATTTCTTACCTGGGGTTTGGTCTTTCTCCTGTTAAGTGTAGTCAGTCCACGGGTCATCCATTACTTATGGGATATTAACTCCTCCCCAACAGGAAGTGCAAGAGGATCACCCAAGCAGAGCTGCTATATAGCTCCTCCCCTCTACGTCATACCCAGTCATTCTCTTGAACCCAACTAATAGATAGGATGTGTGAGAGGACTGTGGTTATTAAACTTAGTTTTTATTTCTTCAATCAAAAGTTTGTTATTTTAAACGGCACCGGAGTGTGTTGTTTTTTCTCAGGCAGCATTTGAAGAAGAATCTACCTGAGTTTTGTGTATGATCTTAGCGGACGTAACTAAGATCCATTTGCTGTTCTCGGCCATTCTGAGGAGTGAGGTAACTTCAGAACAGGGGACAGCGGGCAGGTTCACCTGCAAAGAGGTATGTTGCAGTATATTATTTTCTAAGGAATGGAATTGACTGAGAAAATACTGCTAATACCGATATAATGTAAGTACAGCCTTAAATGCAGTAGTAGCAACTGGTATCAGGCTGATATGTATGTATGTTTACACTTTAGTATTTCTGCGGAATGGCACTTCACTGAGAAAATACTGTATGCATATAACTTTAGCCTAACTTGCAGTGTGAGCGAGCAGGCTTTTTAAATGACATTTCATAAATTAGATTTTAAACGTTTGCTGGCATGTTAAATCGTTTAATTATCTGAGGTACTTGGTGAAAAATTGTTTTGGACGTTATTTTCCACATGGCTGTCGTTTGTTTTTAATTAAAACAGTTTACTGAGCTTCCCTCACTGTTGTATTGTGAGTGGGAGGGGCCTATTTTGGCACTTTTACTACGCATTAGAAATTCAGTCACAGTCTGCCTTCTTCTCCCTGCATGATCCAGGACGTCTCTACAGAGCTCAGGGGTCTTCAAAACTAGTTTTGAGGGAGGTAATCACTCACAGCAGACATGTGAGACTGTGCTTTGACTGTGATAAAAACGCTTATATTTTCAATTGTTATCCGTTTTTCTGATATTAAGGGTTAATCATCCATTGCTAATGAGTGCAATCCTTTGCTAAATTTATGCATTTACTGTGAAAATTTGGTTTCTATAACTAATCCGGTTCATTGTTATTCAACTGTGACAGTTTTTGTGTGCTTCTTAAAGGCACAGTAACGTTTTTTGTATTGCTTGCAAATTTATTTGAAAAGTATTTTCCAAGCTTGCTAGTCTAACTGCTAGTTTGTTTTAACATGTCTGACATAGAGGAATCTCTTTGTGCAATATGTTCAAAAGCCAATGTGGAGCCCAATAGAAATTTGTGTACTAATTGCATTGATGCTACTTTAAATAAAAGTCAATCTGTACATTTTAAGAAAATTTCACCAGACAACGAGGGGAAAGTTATGCCGACTAACTCTCCTCACGTGTCAGTACCTGCATCTCCCGCTCAGGAGGTGCGTGATATTGCGACGCCAAGTACATCAGGGGGGCCATTACAAATCACTTTACAAGACATGGCTAATGTTATGACTGAAGTTTTATCTAAATTACCAGAACTTAGAGGTAAACGCGACCACTCTGGGGTGAGAACAGAGTACGCTGATAATGTTAGAGCCATGTCTGATACTGCGTCACAAATGGCAGAACATGAAGACGGAGAGCTTCATTCTGTGGGTGACGGATCTGATCCAAATAGACTGGACTCAGATATTTCAAATTTTAAATTTAAGCTTGAGAACCTCCGTGTTTTACTAGGGGAGGTATTAGCGGCTCTGAATGATTGTAGCACGGTTGCAATCCCAGAGAAATTATGTAGGCTGGATAGATACTATGCGGTACCGGCGTGTACTGACTTCTTTCCTATACCTAAGAGGCTTACAGAAATTATTACTAAGGAGTGGGATAGGCCAGGTGTGCCCTTTTCCCCCCCTCCTATATTTAGAAAAATGTTTCCAATAGACGCCACCACACGGGACTTATGGCAGACGGTCCCTAAGGTGGAAGGAGCAGTTTCTACTCTGGCTAAGCGTACCACTATCCCGGTGGAGGATAGCTGTGCCTTTTCAGACCCAATGGACAAAAAATTAGAGGGTTACCTTAAGAAAATGTTTACTCAACAAGGTTTTATATTACAACCTCTCGCATGCATTGCGCCTGTCACGGCTGCGGCGGCATTTTGGTTTGAGTCTCTAGAGGAGACCATTAGCTCAGTTCCATTGGATGAAATCATAGACAAGCTTAGAGTCCTTAAGCTAGCTAATTCATTTATTTCTGATGCCGTAGTACATTTAACTAAACTTACGGCTAAGAATTCCGGATTCGCCATCCAGGCGCGCAGAGCGCTGTGGCTAAAATCCTGGTCAGCCGATGTGACTTCTAAATCTAAATTGCTTAACATACCTTTCAAAGGGCAGACATTATTTGGGCCCGGTTTGAAAGAAATTATCGCTGACATTACTGGAGGTAAGGGACATGCCCTGCCTCAAGACAGAGCCAAACCAAGGGCTAGACAGTCTAATTTTCGTGCCTTTCGTAACTTCAAGGCAGGAGCAGCATCAACTTCCTCCGCTACAAAACAGGAAGGAACTGTTGCTCGTTACAGACAGGGCTGGAAACCTAACCAGACCTGGAACAAGGGCAAGCAGGCCAGAAAACCTGCTGCCGCCCCTAAGACAGCATGAAGTGAGGGCCCCCGATCCGGCAACGGATCTAGTAGGGGGCAGACTTTCTCTCTTCGCCCAGGCTTGGGCAAGAGATGTCCAGGATCCCTGGGCGTTAGAGATCATATCCCAGGGATATCTTCTGGACTTCAAAGCTTCTCCTCCCAAAGGGAGATTTCATCTTTCAAGGTTGTCAACAAACCAGACAAAGAAAGAGGCGTTTCTACGCTGTGTTCAAGATCTTTTGTTAATGGGAGTGATCCACCCGGTTCCGCGGTCGGAACACGGACAAGGGTTTTACTCAAATCTGTTTGTGGTTCCCAAGAAAGAGGGAACCTTCAGACCAATCTTGGATTTAAAGATCCTAAACAAATTCCTAAGAGTTCCATCGTTCAAAATGGAAACTATTCGGACAATCTTACCCATGATCCAAGAGGGTCAGTACATGACCACAGTGGATCTAAAGGATGCGTACCTTCACATACCGATTCACAGGGATCATTACTGGTACCTAAGGTTTGCCTTCCTAGACAGGCATTATCAGTTTGTAGCTCTTCCCTTCGGGTTAGCTACGGCTCCAAGAATCTTTACAAAGGTCCTGGGCTCTCTTCTGGCGGTACTAAGACCGCGAGGAATAGCGGTAGCTCCGTACCTAGACGACATTCTGATACAAGCGTCAAATTTCCAAACTGCCAAGTCTCATACAGAGTTAGTTCTGGCATTTCTAAGGTCGCATGGGTGGAAGGTGAACGTAGAAAAGAGTTCTCTATTGCCACTCACAAGAGTTCCCTTCTTGGGGACTCTTATAGATTCTGTAGAAATGAAAATTTACCTGACAGAGGACAGATTAACAAAACTTCTAAATGCTTGCCGTGTCCTTCATTCCATTCAACACCCGTCAGTGGCTCAATGCATGGAGGTAATCGGCTTAATGGTAGCGGCAATGGACATAGTACCTTTTGCACGCCTGCATCTCAGACCGCTGCAATTGTGCATGCTAAGTCAGTGGAATGGGGATTACTCAGATTTGTCCCCTATACTGAATCTGGATCAAGAGACCAGAGATTCTCTTCTATGGTGGCTTTCTCGGCCACATCTGTCCAGGGGGATGCCCTTCAGCAGGCCAGACTGGACAATTGTAACAACAGACGCCAGCCTACTAGGTTGGGGCGCTGTCTGGAACTCCCTGAAGGCTCAGGGAGCATGGACTCAGGAGGAGAGTCTCCTTCCAATAAACATTCTGGAATTGAGAGCAGTTCTCAATGCCCTTCTGGCTTCGCCTCAGTTAGCAACTCTGAGGTTCATCAGGTTTCAGTCGGACAACATCACGACTGTGGCTTACATCAACCATCAGGGAGGGACAAGGAGTTCCCTAGCGATGATGGAAGTATCAAAGATAATTCGCTGGGCAGAGTCTCACTCTTGCCACCTGTCAGCGATCCACATCCCAGGCGTGGAGAACTGGGAGGCGGATTTCCTAAGTCGCCAAACTTTTCATCCGGGGGAGTGGGAACTTCATCCGGAGGTCTTTGCCCAAATACTTCGATGTTGGGGCAAACCAGATATGGATCTCATGGCGTCTCGCCAGAACGCCAAGCTTCCTTGTTACGGGTCCAGGTCCAGGGACCCGGGAGCGGTCCTGATAGATGCTCTGACAGCACCTTGGACCTTCAAGATGGCTTATGTGTTTCCACCCTTCCCGATGCTTCCTCGATTGATTGCCAGGATCAAACAGGAGAAAGCGTCGGTGATTCTAATAGCGCCTGCGTGGCCACGCAGGACCTGGTATGCAGATCTAGTGGACATGTCATCCTGTCCACCTTGGTCTCTGCCTCTGAGACAGGACCTTCTAATTCAGGGTCCTTTCAAACATCAAAATCTAATTTCTCTGAAGCTGACTGCATGGAGATTGAACGCTTGATTTTATCAAAGCGTGGATTTTCGGAGTCAGTAATTGATACCTTAATACAGGCTAGGAAACCTGTTACCAGGAAAATTTACCATAAAATATGGCGTAAATATTTACACTGGTGCGAATCCAAGAGTTACTCATGGAGTAAGGTTAGGATTCCTAGGATATTGTCTTTTCTACAAGAAGGTTTAGAAAAGGGTTTATTTGCAAGTTCTTTAAAGGGACAGATCTCAGCTCTGTCCATCCTTTTACACAAACGTCTGTCAGAAGTTCCAGACGTTCAGGCTTTTTGTCAGGCTTTGGCCAGGATTAAGCCTGTGTTTAAGACTGTTGCTCCACCATGGAGCTTAAACTTAGTTCTTAACGTTTTACAGGGTGTTCCGTTTGAACCCCTTCATTCCATTGATATCAAGCTGTTATCTTGGAAAGTTCTGTTTCTAATGGCTATTTCCTCGGCTCGTAGAGTCTCTGAGTTATCGGCTTTACATTGTGATTCTCCTTATCTGATTTTTCATTCAGACAAGGTAGTTCTGCGTACTAAACCTGGGTTCTTACCTAAGGTAGTCACTAACAAGAATATCAATCAAGAGATTGTTGTTCCATCATTGTGCCCTAACCCTTCTTCAAAGAAGGAACGACTTCTGCACAATCTAGACGTAGTCCGTGCCTTGAAATTTTATTTACAGGCAACTAAAGACTTTCGCCAAACATCTTCCCTGTTTGTAGTTTATTCTGGTCAGAGGAGAGGTCAAAAAGCATCTGCTACCTCTCTCTCTTTTTGGCTTCGTAGCATAATACGTTTAGCCTATGAGACTGCTGGACAGCAGCCTCCTGAAAGAATTACAGCTCATTCTACCAGAGCTGTGGCTTCCACGTGGGCCTTTAAGAATGAGGCCTCTGTTGAACAGATTTGCAAGGCTGCAACTTGGTCTTCTCTTCATACTTTTTCCAAATTTTACAAATTTGACACTTTTGCTTCTTCTGAGGCTGTTTTTGGGAGAAAGGTTCTTCAGGCAGTGGTTCCTTCTGTGTAAAGATCCTGCCTTTCCCTCCCGTCATCCGTGTACTTCTAGCTTTGGTATTGGTATCCCATAAGTAATGGATGACCCGTGGACTGACTACACTTAACAGGAGAAAACATAATTTATGCTTACCTGATAAATTCCTTTCTCCTGTAGTGTAGTCAGTCCACGGCCCGCCCTGTTTTTACGGCAGGTCTAAATTTTAAATTAAACTCCAGTCACCACTGCACCCTATAGTTTCTCCTTTCTCGTTTGGTTTCGGTCGAATGACTGGGTATGACGTAGAGGGGAGGAGCTATATAGCAGCTCTGCTTGGGTGATCCTCTTGCACTTCCTGTTGGGGAGGAGTTAATATCCCATAAGTAATGGATGACCCGTGGACTGACTACACTACAGGAGAAAGGAATTTATCAGGTAAGCATAAATTATGTTTTTTTTCAATTTGACTACTTTTTGCAATTGCGGGTGTTAGGCCCGCGGGTGCGTCAAATGTTAGACTTTATTGCGTCTTTTTTGGCGCAAACTTTTTTGGCGCGGAAAAATACGTTTTTGACGCAACTTCGTCATTTCCGGCGTCATACGCGATGCCGAGACCTTTCACATGGCGACGTCATTAGTGACACAAGTGTGTCATTTCCGGTCATTTTTGGCGCCAAAAAAGTTTACGTTACATTGTGCGTCATACTTGGCCCCAAATTTTCTTCATTATTTCAATACCCCATTGTTGTTTGCCTCCTGCTTTCTTTTCTATCAAGAGGCCTATGCTTTTGCATTTTTTCCCATTCCTGAAACTGTCATTTAAGGAAATAGATAATTTTGCTTTATATGTTGTTTTCTCTCTTACATTGAGCAAGATGTCCCAATCTGATCCTGCCTCTGAAGTTTCTGCTGGAACATTGCTGCCTGACATCGGTTCTACCAAAGCTAAGTGCATTTGTTGTAAAATTGTAGAAATTATTCCATCGAATGTCATTTGTAATAGTTGTCATGATAAACTTTTACATGCAGATAGTGTTTCTATCAGTAATAGTACATTGCCAGTTGCAGTTCCTTCAACTTCTAATGTGCATGATATACCTGTAAATTTTAAAGAATTTGTTTGATTCTATTATGAAGGTTTTGTCTGCATTTCCACCTTCTAATAAACGTAAAAGGTCTTTTAAAAAAACTTCTCATTTAGCTGATGAAATTTCAAATGACCAACAACATAATAATTCATCCTCTTCTGATGAGGATCTGTCTGAAACAGAAGATCCTTCCTCAGATATTGACACTGAAAAATCTACTTATTTATTTAAAATAGAGTATATGCGTTCTTTATTAAAAGAAGTGTTAATTACTTTGGATATTGAGGTAACCAGTCCTATTGAGGTTCAGTCTAATAAACGTTTAAATGCTGTTTTTAAACCTCCTGTGGTTTCCCCAGGTGTTTTTCCCATTCCTGAGGCTATTTCTGATATGATTTCTAGGGAATGGAATAAGCCAGGTACTTCCTTTATTCCCTTTTCAAGGTTTAAGAGATTGTATCCTTTACCAGCAAAATCTATAGAGTTTTGGGAAAAGATCCCCAAAGTTGATTGGGCTATTTCTACTCTTGCTAAACGTACCACTATTCCTATGGAAGATAGCACTTCCTTTAAGGATCCTTTAGATAGGAAACTTGAAACTTATCTAAGGAAGGCCTATTTATATTCAGGTCATCTTCTCAGACCTGCTATTTCTTTGGGTGATGTTGCGGCTGCATCAACTTTCTGGTTGGAAAATTTAGCGCAACATGAATTGAAATTTGACATATCTAGCATTGTTCGCTTACTGCAACATGCTAATCATTTTATTTGTGATGCCATTTTTCTTTAGCTGTATTAGCTAGAAGAGCTTTGTGGCTTAAATCTTGGAATGCTGATATGACATCTAAATCTAGATTACTATCTCTATCTTTCCAAGGTAATAATTTATTTGGTTCTCAGTTCGATTCTATTATTTCAACTATCACTGGAGGAAAAGGAGTTTTTTTGCCTCAGGATAAAAAAACCTAAGGGTAAATCTAAGGCTTCTAACCGTTTTCGTTCCTTTCGTCAGAATAAGGAACAAAAACTCAATCCTCCTCCCAAGGAATCTGCTTCCAGTTGGAAGCCTTCCTCAAATTGGAATAAATCCAAGCCATTTAGGAAACCAAAGTATGCCCCTAAGTCCGCATGAAGGTGCGGCCCTCATTCCAGCTCAGCTGGTAGGGGGCAGATTAAGGTTTTTCAAGGATTTTTGGATAAAATCTGTCCAAAATCATTGGATTCAGAGCATTGTCTCTCAAGGATATCGAATAGGATTCAAAGTAAGACCTTTTTTCTCTCACGCATCCCTGTAAATCCAGTAAAAGCTCAGGCTTTTCTGAAGTGTGTTTCAGACCTGGAGTATTCAGGGGTAATCATGCCAGTTCCTCCTCAGGAGCAAGGTTTGGGGTTTTATTCAAACCTATTCATTGTACCAAAGAAAGAAAATTTGTTCAGACCAGTGCTGGATCTGAAAATTTTGAATCGTTATGTAAGAGTACCAACTTTCAAGATGGTGACTATAAGGACTATTCTGCCTTTTGTTCAGAAAGGACATTATATGTCCACAATAGACTTGCAGGATGCATACCTTCATATTCCGATTCATCCAGAACACTTTCAGTTTCTGAGATTCTTTTTTCTAGACAAGCACTACCAATTTGTTGCTCTTCCATTTGGCCTAGCAACAGCTCCAAGAATCTTTTCAAAGGTTCTGGGTGCCCTACTCTCTGTAATCAGAGAACAGGGTATTGCGGTGTTTCCTTATTTGGACGATATCTTGGTACTAGCTCAGTCTTTACATACTGCAGAATCTCACACGAATCAACTAGTGTTGTTTCTTCGGAAACATGGTTGGAGGATCAATTTACCAAAAAGGTTCTTGATTCCTCCCAGTTTTCTGGTCTCACTGTTCAAGGTTAACCCCTGATTATAACCTGTTATAGTAGCACAGGTCCAAAAGTGGCCTAGATTGTTATATAAAAGAGGGGGGAAAAAACAAAAAACTTAGAGGACTGTAACTATTTAAGTACATCTCAAAGCATCAGACGTTAAGTGAATTCCTGAAACTACAATTGTACTTGGTATATTTTTATTTTTGTAAATGTATATTTTGTCCTCAATAAAAATAATAATAAAAAAAATAAAAAAATAAAAAAATAACCAGAGATTCACTCCGTTGGTGGCTGACCCTGGACAACCTGTCACAGGGAATGAGCTTCCGCAGACCAGAATAGGTCATTGTCACGACCGACGCCAGTCTGGTGGGCTGGGGCGCGGTCTGGGAACCCCTGAAAACTCAGGGTCTATGGTTTCGGGAAGACTCTCTTCTCCCGATAAACATAATGGAAATCTTTGCCCAAATAACTCAATTATGGGGCATTCCAGACTTGGTTCTGATGGCCTCTCGTCAGAACTTCATGGTCCCTTGTTACGGGTCCAAATCCAGGGATCCCAAGGCGACTCTATTGGATACAATAGTAGCACCTTGGATCTTCAACCTAGCTTATGTATTCCCACCGTTTCCTCTCATTCCCAGGCTGGTAGCCAGGATCAATCTGGAGAGGGCTTCGGTGACCTTGATAGTTCCTGTGTGGCCACGCAGGACTTGGTATGCAGACCTGGTGAATGGGTCATCGGCTCCACCATGGAAGCTACCTTTGAGACAGGACCTTCTTATTCAGGGTCCATTCGAACATCCGAATCTGGTTTTCCTCCAACTGACTGCTTGGAGTTTGAACGCTTGATTTTATCAAAGCGTGGGTTTTCAGATTCTGTAATAGATACTCTTATTCAGGCTAGAAAGCCTGTAACTAGAAAAATTTACCATAAAATATGGAAAAAATATATCTGTTGGTGTGAATCTAAAGGATTCCCATGGAACAAGATAAAATTCCTAAGATTCTTTCCTTTCTACAAGAAGGTTTGGAGAAAGGATTTTCTGCGAGTTCTCTGAAGGGACAGATCTCTGCTTTATCTGTTTTACTTCACAAAAGGCTGGCAGCTGTGCCAGACGTTTAAGCGTTTGTTCAGGCTCTGGTTAGAATCAAGCCTGTTTACAGACCTTTGACTCTTCCCTGGAGTCTTAATCTAGTTCTTTCAGTTCTTCAAGGGGTTCCGTTTGAACCCTTACATTCCATAGATATTAGGTTATTATCTTGGAAAGTTTTGTTTTAGGTTGCAATTTCTTCCGCTAGAAGAGTTTCTGAGTTATCTGCTCTGCAGTGTTCTCCGCCCTATCTGGTCCATGCAGATAAGGTGGTTTTTACGTACTGAGCCTGGTTTTCTTCCGAAGGTTGTTTCCAACAAAAATTTTAACCAGGAGATAATTGTACCTTCTTTGTGTTACACAATTTGGACGTTGTCCGTGCTCTAAAATTCTATTTAGATGCTACAAAGGATTTCAGACAAACATCTTCCTTGTTTGTTGTTTATTCTGGTAAAAGGAGAGGTCAAAAAGCAACTTCTACCTCTCTATCTTTTTGGCTTAAAAGCATCATCAGATTGGCTTATGAGACTGCCGGACGGCAGCCTCCTGAAAGAATCACAGCTCATTCCACTAGGGCCGTGGCTTCCACATGGGCCTTTAAGAACGAGGCTTCTGTTGATCAGATATGTAAGGCAGCGACTTGGTCTTCACTGCACACTTTTACCAAATTTTACAAATTTGATACTTTTGCTTCTTCTGAGGCTATTTTTGGGAGAAAGGTTTTGCAAACCGTGGTGCCTTCCATCTAGGTGACCTGATTTGCTCCCTCCCATCATCCGTGTCCTAAAGCTTTGGTATTGGTTCCCACAAGTAAGGATGACGCCGTGGACCGGACACACCTATGTTGGAGAAAACAGAATTTATGTTTACCTGATAAATTACTTTCTCCAACGGTGTGTCCGGTCCACGGCCCGCCCTGGTTTTTTAATCAGGTCTGATGATTTATTTTCTTTAACTACAGTCACCACGGTATCATATGATTTCTCCTATGCAAATATTCCTCCTTTACGTCGGTCGAATGACTGGGGAAGGCGGAGCCTAGGAGGGATCATGTGACCAGCTTTGCTGGGCTCTTTGCCATTTCCTGTTGGGGAAGAGAATATCCCACAAGTAAGGATGACGCCGTGGACCGGACACACCGTTGGAGAAAGTAATTTATCAGGTAAACATAAATTCTGTTTTTAGGTTTCCAGATAGATTCAGTGTCCATGACTCTGTCTCTAACAGACAAGAGACAGTCTCAGTCATTCCCTTCAGTGGCTATGTGCATGGAAGTTTTAGGTCTCATAACTGCAGCATCGGATGCAATCCCCTTTGCTCGTTTTCACATGAGACCTCTACAGCTTTGTATGCTGAATCAATGGTGCAGGGATTATACAAAGATATCACAATTAATATCCTTGAATCCCAATGTACGACACTCTCTGATATGGTGGATAGATCACCATCGTTTGGTTCAAGGGGCTTCTTTTGTTTGCCCAACCTGGACTGTGATCACAACAGATGCGAGTCTTTCAGGTTGGGGAGCTGTTTGGGGATCTCTGACAGCACAAGGGGTTTGGAAATCTCAAGAGGCGAGATTACCAATAAATATTTTAGAACTGTGCAATTCTCAGGGCTCTTCAGTTCTGGCCTCTGCTAAAGAGAGAAAAGTTAATTTGTTTTCAGACAGACAATATCACAACTGTGCCTTATGTCAATCATCAGGGTGGGACTCACAGTCCCCAAGCTATGAAAGAAGTATCTTGGATACTTGCCTGGGCGGAATCCAGCTCTTGTCTAATCTCTGCGGTGCATATCCCAGGCGTAGACAATTGGGAGGCGGATTATCTCAGCCGCCAGACTTTACATCCAGGAGAGTGGTCTCTCCATCCAGATGTGTTTTCTCAGATTGTTCAGATGTGGGGGCTTCCAGGGATAGATCTCATGGCCTCTCATCTAAACAAGTAACTTCCCAGATACCTGTCCAGGTCCAGGGATGTTCAGGCGGAAGCAGTGGATGCGCTGACACTCCCTTGGTGTTTATCAACCTGCTTACATCTTCCCGCCTCTAGTTCTCCTTCCAAGAGTGATCTCCAAAATCATCATGGAACAGTCTTTTGTGTTGCTGGTGGCTCCAGCATGGCCACACAGGTTTTGGTATGCGGATCTGGTTCGGATGTCCAGTTGCCCGCCTTGGCCACTTCCGTTACGGCCGGACCTATTATCTCAAGGTCCGTTTTTCCATCAGGATCTCAAATCATTAAATTTGAAGGTATGGAAATTGAACGCTTAGTTCTAAGTCATAGAGGTTTCTCTGACTCAGTGATTAATACTATGTTACAAGCTCGTAAATCTGTCTCTAGAAAGATTTATTATAGAGTTTGGAAGACTTACATTTCATGGTGTTCTTCTCATAAATTCTCCTGGCATTCTTTTAGAATTCCTAGAATTTTACAGTTCCTTCAGGATGGTTTGGATAAGGGTTTGTCTGCAAGTTCCTTGAAAGGACAAATCTCAGCTCTTTCTGTTTTATTTCACAGAAAGATTGCTATACTTCCTGATATTCACTGTTTTGTACAGGCTTTAGTTCGTATTAAGCCTGTCATTAAATCAATTTCTCCTCCTTGGAGTCTTAATTTGGTTCTGAAGGCTTTACAGGCTCCTCCATTTGAGCCTATGCATTCTTTGGACATTAAACTACTTTCCTGGAAAGTGTTGTTCCTTTTGGCTATTTCTTCTGCTAGAAGAGTTTCTGAGCTATCTGCTCTTTCTTGTGAGTCTCCTTTTCTGATTTTTCATCAGGATAAGGCAGTTTTGCGGACTTCTTTTCAATTTTTACCTAAGGTTGTGAATTCTAACAACATTAGTAGAGAAATTGTTGTCCCTTCCTTGTGTCCTAATCCTAAGATTCTTTGGAGAGATCCTTACATTCTTTGGATGTGGTAAGAGCTTTGAAATATTATGTGGAAGCTACTAAAAATTTCAGGAAGACTTCCAGTTTATTTGTTTTATTTTCTGGTCCTAAGAAAGGTCAGAAAGCTTCTGCTATTTCCTTGGCTTTTTGGTTGAAACTTTTGATTCATCAAGCTTATTTAGAGTCGGGTCAAACCCCGCCTCAGAGAATTACAGCTCATTCTACTAGATCAGTCTCCACTTCGTGGGCTTTTAAGAATGAAGCTTCTGTTGATCAGATTTGCAAAGCAGCAACTTGGTCCTCTTTGCATACATTTACTAAATTCTACCATTTTGATGTATTTGCTTCTTCGGAAGCAGTTTTTGGTAGAAAAGTTCTTCAGGCAGCTGTTTCAGTTTGATTCTTCTGCTTTTGATTTAAGTTTTTTTCTTTCAAAAGTGAAAATAACTTATTTTTTGGGTTGTGGATTATTTTTTCAGCAGAATATGGCTGTTTTTAGTTTATTCTCTCCCTCTCTAGTGACTCTTGAGTGGAAGACTCCACATCTTGGGTACTGATATCCCATATCTCACTAGCTCATGGACTCTTGCCAATTACATGAAAGAAAACATAATTTATGTAAGAACGTACCTGATAAATTCATTTCTTTCATATTGGCAAGAGTCCATGAGGCCCACCCCTTTTTATGGTGTTTATGATTTTTTTGTATAAAGCACAAATATTTCCAAATTTCCTTTTGTTGATGCGTTCTACTCCTTTCTTTATCACCCCACTGCTTGGCTATTCGTTAAACTGAATTGTGGGTGTGGAGAGGGGTGTATTTATAGGCATTTTGAGGTTTGGGAAACTTTGCCCCTCCTGGTAGGATTGTATATCCCATATGTCACTAGCTCATGGACTCTTGCCAATATGAAAGAAATTAATTTATCAGGTAAGTTCTTACATAAATTATGTTTTTGACTAGACTATTCCTTTAAGCTCCTATGGATGCTAATTACAATATGCAAAGATTTATAAATTTTTTGTATAAGGGACTGTTTGATGCGAAATTGCTTACTCCTCATTTGTTAAATAATGTCCTAAAATAGTGTTTAAATGGACAGTAAACTCAGGGCATGCAAAGCATTTGCTTTGTTCTTCAGGTATCCTTTGTTGGAGAGCATAGCTAGGCATGCTCAGGAGCAGCAGTGCAGTACTGCCTTAGCCTTGTGCATTACATCAGGGACCAGTCACTAATGGCACAATGTGTTGGGTGCCCAATTACTTATACTCACACTTGTAAGAAATTACAGTTCTTTCAGGAACAGATGACAAGTGGTCAATAAAAATATGTTCTGTACAGACATTAAAACACTGTTACATGGGTTATGTAGATGAAACAAATTACATATAAACAAAAAGTGCATAACAATATAAACAACTAAATAAATTACAGCCCTTACCTTCAAGAACACTAAAATAATATTTCTTACACACTTAAGCTAAAGTTAACAATACAATGAGATAATCACATTCATTCATAGTATGTTTAAAAAAAAAAAAATAGTTGCTATTAATAAATAAATTACTATTTTTGTGACAAAATTACTGTTGGTTATTGATTTAATTTGACTGTTAATAATAAGTGTCAGATTGTGCAGTGCTGTAAAAGGGACACCGTAACATGGAAGACAGGGAAAGTTTACTGGCACAGGCCTTGCTCCCTAGAGAGTTTACAATCTAATAAATTAAATGACAGTTGGTGTTACAATGTTATTTCTTTCCTAAGATAAGGAGAGTCCACAACGTCGTCAATTACTAGTGGGAAGCAGGAGGCAAAGAGCACCACAGCAAAGCTGTTAAGTGTCACTCCCCTAACCACAATCCCCAGTCATTCTCTTTGCCTCTGTCAGTGGAGGAGGTGACGTTTTGGTGTCTGAAGAAAATTTGGATTTCTTTAGCTTTTGGGGTCTAGCCATAGTCCACGTTAATCTCTTCAGTAGGGTAGTGGTGGCTTTAAAGAAGTTAGGAACTTGTAAGTTGAGCCTTGCTGCCCTAGTATAGAAAGCCAGAGTAGGTTTACTATGTTCTTTCTTTTTCTACAGTTCTCTGTAAGGAGTTGCATCCTTTCACACCTTGTGAGCTGTCCTCCTGCCGGATAGCTACAATACAGGTATCAAGTGCGGCATCTTATTGGTGCGACGCCTTGTCTGATTCAATTTTAGTAGAGACTCCTTTGGAGGAGATCCAAGACAGAATTAAGGCTCTCAAACTAACCAATTCCTTTATTTCTGATGCTACCATGCAAGTTATTAAACTGGGAGCCAAGATATCTGGCTTTGCTGTCCTAGCCCGCAGGGCGCTGTGGCTGATATCATGGTCAGCGGATGTTTCCTCTAAGTCCAAGCTTCTGACGCTTCCTTACAAGGGTAAGACCTTGTTTGGACCTTGTCTGGCAGAAATAATTTCTGATATTACTGGTGGAAAAGGGTCTTTTTTACCACAAGACAAGAAGAATAGACCTAAAGGACTTCAAAGTAATTTTCGTTCCTTTCGTATCTTCATAGGAAAGTCTTCCTCTTCCAAGCAGAAACAGTCCAAGTCGTCTTGGAAAACCACTCAGTCTTATAACAAGGGGAATCAATCTAAGAAACCCGCAGCTGAGTCTAAATCAGCATGAAGGGTTTGCCCCCAATCCGGGATCGGATCAAGTGGGGGGGCAGACTTTCTCTGTTTCATAAAGCTTGGATACGAGATGTACAAGATCCCTGGGCTGTGGACATAGTATCTCAGGGTTACAAAATAGAATTCAAAGCTTTTCCTCCCAGGTTCAGGTTATACGTCTCACGATTATCTGCAGACCAGATAAAAAGAGAGGCGTTCTTGAATTGCGATAGAGACCTCTCTTCCTTAGGAGTGATAGTCCCAGTTCCAATAAGAGAACAGGGTCTAGGATTCTATTCAAATCTGTTCGTGGTTCCCAAAAAAAGAGGGGGCTTTTCGTCCTATTCTAGACCTAAAGTGTCTCAACACTTTTTTCTCAGGTTACCATCCTTCAAAATGGAAACCATTCATTCCATTCTTCCTTTGGTCCAAGAGGGTCAGTTCATGACAACCATAAAGGATGCATATCTTCATGTTCCTATCCACAAGGATCATCAAAAGTTCCTGAGATTCACCTTTCTAGACAAACACTTTCAGTTTGTGGCTCTTCCTTTTGGCTTTGCCACAGCTCCCAGAATTTTCTCAAAGGTTCTGGGAGCTCTTGCAGTGATCAGTTCTCGGGGAATTGCAGTGGCGCCATACCTGGACGACATATTGGTTCAGGCGCCATATTTTCAACAATCAGACTTTCACACAGAGATCTTGCTGTCTTTTCTACATTACCACGGATGGAAAGTGAATCTTCCTCAAGAGGTAGTAGCGACAAACACTGTGGGGGACTTTAAAAATGCATGGGACAAGCATAAGGCTATCCTACAAAGTAGATAAGTTTATACTGTTAGGTAATATCGGGCAGACTTGCTGGGCTTATGGCGTTTATCTGCCGTCAAGAAAATATTTGGGTACAGTGTCCCTTTAAGCACACCACAAAAGTACTGTTTAATCTTAGCACACATATTGTGGGAGTGCTACCAAAGTGACCAAAACCATTACAAGACAACAAAATCTTATTAGAAGCTATGTAAGTATATTTGACAGAGAGAAGCATATACAAATATGACATGAAAGAGTGGACTTGGATGTGCACCAATACTTTTTGTTGTCTTGTAATTGTTTTGGTCACTTTGGTAGCACTCCCACAATATGTGTGCTAAGATTAAACAGTCCTTTTGTGGTGTGCTTAACCAAAAAAAACCTTTGTTGTATCTTTGAATAGGGAGCTGACTCAATCCCTCCGCTTTGGTTAATGCACGCCACCCAGCCCAGGTGTGTTCCAGATAAATTGTGATATACTTAATAAGCTAGAAAGCTTCACACTGTGTAGACATGACTAGCTGCAGTGTGGAAACTGGTTAGTGTTAGGACCAGTCTACTATGGGGCACCTTGTAAGTGGTGACTGGGTTAGCAGAATATGATCATATTGTGTGACTAAGATACCTATTTTAATTTTAATTTAAACAGCCAATTTTTTGCAGCATAAATATAAGTCAATATTATTGCGAGATGTTAATCCCAATCTTATTTGAACTATGTAAGTATATTTAGCAGACAGAAGTTTTTATTTAAATTTAAAAGCATATTTAACAGGCAATTTAAAGTCAATATTATTGCAAGATGTTAATCCCAATTTTATTTGAACTATGTAAGTATATTTGACAGAGAGAAGCATATATAAATATGCCATGAAAGAGTGGACTTATAAAAAGTATATTTAGCAGATAGAAGTATATTTGTTTTTGCAGCTCAAATATAAGCCAATATTATTACGAGATGTTTATCCCAATCTTATTAGAAGCTATGTAAGTATATTTGACAGACAGAAGCATATATAAATATGCCGTGAAAGAGTGGACTTAAGTGGTTGGATGAGCACCCATACTTTTTGTTGTCTAGTTTTCTTAGGGACCATAATAGATTCCCTATCTTTGAGAATATTTCTGACAGAGGTCAAAAAATCCAAGATTCTTTCCTCTTGCCTCTCTCTGCAGTCTACTATTCGGCCATCAGTGGCTCAATGTATGGAGGTAATTGGTCTGATGGTTGCTTCCATGGACATCATTTCCTTTGCTCGATTCCATTTGAGAGCTCTGCAGTTATGCATGCTCAGATAATGAAATGGAGACCATTTGGATCTGTCTCAGAGGATAGATCTAGATCAGTCAGCAAGAGACTCTTAAAGGTGCAGGGAATATGGACTCTGGAGGAATCTGCTGTCCCCATAAATATCTTGGAGTTGAGAGCGATTTACAATGCTCTGATGGCTTGGCCTCAGTTTGTCTTTAGCCTGGTTTATCAGGTTCCAGTCGGACAACACTCTGAGTCCCTTAGCCATTAAAGAGGTGGCTCGGATTATTCAGTGGGCGGAAGCTAACAATTTCTATCTGCCATTCACATTCCATTAGTGGACAACTGGGAAGCTGATTTCCAGAGCAGTCAGACTTTTCATACCGGGGAGTGGGCTCTCCATCCGGAGGGGTTTTCCAGGTTAACCCTCAAATGGGGGGTGCTGGAGTTCGATCTGATTGCGTCTTGCCAAGCTTCCAAGGTACGGTTCAAGGTCAAGAGATCTGCAGGCTGCCCTGATAGATGCTTTGGCGGTTCCCTGGGATTGCAGTCTGGCATATTTGTTTCCTCCATTTGCCCTCCTTCCACGAGTCATTGCTTGTATCGGACAGGAGAGCATTGTTAATTCTAATAGCTCCTGCATGGCCTCACAGAATCTGGCATGCAGACCTAGTGAAGATGTCATCTCTTCCACCTTGAAGGTTGCCTCTGAGGATGGACCTTCTAACTCAAGGCCCTTTCCTTCATCCAAATCTCGTTTCTCTGAAGCTGACTGCTTGGAGATTGAACGCTTAGTTCTGTCTAAGCGGTCATTGAGACCATAATCCAGGCTTGCAAGCCTGTTACTAGAAATATTTACTATAAAGTATGGCATAAATACCTTTATTTGTGTGAATCCAAGGGCTACTCTTGGAGAAGGGTTAGGATTTTCTTTTCTTCAGGAAGGTCTGGAGAAGGGATTGTTAGTTCTCTGAAAGGTCAGATTTCTGCATTGTCTATTTTGTTACACAAGTCTCTGGCGAATGTTCCAGATGCTCAATCTTTTTGTCAGGCTTTGGTCAGAATCAGGCCTGTGTTTAAGTCTGTTGTTCCTCCTTAGAACCTTAACCTTGTTCCTAAAGTTTTGCAGTAGGCTCCGTTTGAGTCATTGCATGCCATAGATATTAAGTTGTTATCTTGGAAGGTGTTGTTTCTTATTGCTAGCTCTTCTGCTCGGAGAGTCTCGGAACTCTCGGCTTTGCAGTGCGATTCGCCTTAAATGATCTTTTATGCAGATAAGGCGGTTCTTCGTACTAAATTGGGATTTCTTCCTAAAGTGGTTTCAGATAGAAATATTAATCAGGAGATTCTTATTCCTTCTGTCTGTCCTAATCCTTCAACTCATAAGGAACGTTTGTTGCACAACTTGGATGCTGTGCGTGCTCTAAAATTCTACCTACAGACTACTAAGGATTTTCACTAGTCCTCTGCCCTGTTTTTTCTCTGGAAAACGTGAAGGTCAGAAAGCTACTGCTACTTCTCTTTCTCTCTGGTTGAGAAGTATAATTTGTTTTGCTTGTGAGACTGCTAGTCAGCAGCCTCCTGAGAGATATACGGCTCATTCCATGAGGGCTGTCTCCTCCTTATTGGGCTTTCAATAATGAAACTTCTGTGGAACAGATTTGCAAGGCTGCAACTTGCTCCTCCCTGCATACTTTTTTCCAAATTTTCCAAATTTGATACTTTTGCCTCGGCTTCTTTTGGGAGAAAGGTTCTTCAAGAGGTGGTGCCTTCTGTTTAGGTCTACCTGTCTTGTTCTCCCGCCCTAGTCATCTGTGTCCTCTATCTTGGGTATTGGTTCCCACTAGTATTGATGACGTTGTGGACTCTCCATATCTTAGAAAAGAAAACAAAATTTATGCTTACCTGATTAATTTTATTTCTTTCCGGATATGGAGTCCACGACCCCACCCTTTATTTTAGACAGTTATTTTTTGACTAAACCTCAGGCACCGCTACACCTTTGTGTTACTACTTTTTCCATTTCCCTTCGGTCGAATGACTGGGGATTGTGTGGGTAGGGGAGTGACACTCAACAGCTTTGCTGTGGTGCTCTTTGCCTCCTCCTGCTGGCCAGGAGTGATATTCCCACTAGTAATTGATGACGTTGTGGATTCTCCATATTCGGAAATATATACATTTATCAGGTAAGCATACATTTTGTTTGTCATGGTTTGGACACTTTTATGTGTTTGTGTAGCAGAGAGAAATAAATTGTAATCTGTTATGGTTAAACATAGGAGATATTACTGAAGAGGCTGGTTATGAATTACGGCCCTTTTTAACCAATGTTTATATTTGTGTCCTTCTCAGGTACACTGTCTGGATGAGGTCTGTGGTTTGCTGCCATTTCTAAACCCTGAAATCCCTGACCAGTTTTATCGCCTGTGGCTTTCCCTGTTTCTTCATGCTGGGTATGTCTGCTTTATACCTAATGGTGCACTAGATCAATGCATGCTGGGTATGTCTGCTTTATAACTAATGGTGCACTAGAGCAATGCATGCTGGGTATGTCTGCATTATACCTAATGGTGCACTAGAGCAATGCATGCTGGGTATGTCTGCTTTATAACTAATGGTGCACTAGAGCAATGCATGCTGGGTATGTCTGCTTTATAACTAATGGTGCACTAGAGCAATGCATGCTGGGTATGTCTGCATTATACCTAATGGTGCACTAGAGCAATGCATGCTGGGTATGTCTGCTTTATACCCGTTGGTACACAAGCACTGGTTCATAAAAACAATGCACACAGATTGCAAATAACACTAGAGCAGTGCATGCTGGGTATGTCTGCTTTATACCCGTTGGTACACTAGAGCAGTGCATGCTGGGTATGTCTGCTTTATACCCGTTGGTACACTAGAGCAGTGCATACTGGGTATGTCTGCTTTATACCCGTTGGTACACTAGAGCAGTGCATGCTGGGTATGTCTGCTTTATACCCGTTGGTACACTAGAGCAGTGCATGCTGGGTATGTCTGCTTTATACCCGTTGGTACACAAGCACTGGTTCATAAAGACACTGCACGCAGATTGCAAATAACGCTAGAGCAATGCATGCTGGGTTGTGGTTTGTAAGATAGGGACTGATATCAACACAGGATATGAGTTTGTACCAGGATAATATTAATAGGACTGGGCATTAAGTAAATGCTTATAAATCCGGTAGTGAGTTCTTCACTAACCCTGTCCTCTTGCTGTCTCAGAATCATACACTGCCTGGTGTCTGTGACCTTTCAGATGACCGTGCTGCGTGACCTGGAGAAGCTAGCGGGCTGGCTACGGATCTCCATCATCTACGTACTAAGTGGCATCACTGGCAATCTCGCCAGCGCCCTGTTCCTGCCCTACAGGGCTGAGGTGAGAGCTTGGGGTCACTTCCTTTTATGCTTTGCCCCCCCCCCCTTCACTTATCTCACACTCATCCTCTTGCCTCTGTTCCCAGCGGTTTCCTCTCATTGGGTAACACCTTTCTGTGCTCCTCCCTTTCCTTAGAGCTCCTCTTCCTCCAGTTGTCACTTCATCCTTTCTATAATTTGTGCCCCTGTTTGCCATAGACTTGCTCTAACTTTATAAAGCTTCAACCCTGCTCCAGTTCACAACATTCTGCTTCCCTGTTCCAATTCCCGCCAGAAAGCAGACCCCATCATGCCATATACAGCATGCGTCCCCTCACTTAAAGGCACCTTCTTTACCCTCTTTCCTGCTACCATCCCATTCGGACCCACCCTTTCTCCACACTTGCTGGTGCAGCCTGTTCTATTTTGCTTCCAATGCCACAAATTCTGTTCTCTTTCTCTCCTTATCACATTCCTGCTTGCCAGGTTTCCCCTCATAAACATCCCCCAGTCACCCCCCTCTCCCTTCTCTCCATGTGCCCATATCTCTCGTGTCTCACTTTTACAAGATTATCATAAGATTAACCGTCTGCTCCTGGAGCATCACTAATCCAGGTGATCAGACAGCCAGGATCTGTCCCCTGCTTCCTCTCAAACCTGTCTGCCGCTTTCACTAAGACATTTATTCTATCTCCTGAGCTGCATCATCCAACTCTCTCCTGACTTTCACTGTTAAAATGAGCACAATGGCTTTTTACCATGAAATCTATCTGTGAAAGTAAAGGGACAATCTACTCCAGAGTTTTTATTGTTTAAAAAGATAGATAATCCCTTAATATTAATATACTTTTTACCTCTGTGATTACCTTGTATATGAACCTCTGCAGACTGCCCTTATCTCAGTGCTATTTACAGACTCAATGCTGACTCATAATTAAGTCCGAGCACAACGTTATCTATATGGCACACATGAACTAGCGCTATCTTGCTGTGAAAAGCTATAAAAATGCACTCAGATAAGAGGTGACCTGTAATGGCTTCAGAACAGGCAGAGTTATAACTGTTGTGAAGTGTTGAGCAAAGCCAGGGAATGGGTAAGAAAGGGATGATCTATCTTTTTAAACAATGCAAATTTGAGTCCATTTAAATTAGAAAATCGTTGTCCATACTACTCTTTACTTTGCTTTCTTCCTACCTTTCAACCTTTTAACGCCTTTCTGACATTCTATTCCGTCCTAACCGCGCTGGACTTTAGTGATGTTTGGACGGAATAGAACGTCCTAGCCGTTTGGCTGTCCTGACGCCAACAACGCTTCCAGGATGCATTCACGGTCTGGTGGGCGTGCCTAGCATCAAAGGGACACCCCCTGACCCGATCCCATCGTTGAAATCTCGCGATTGCGGGATTTTAATTTGTTTACATCGGAACCATGTATACAGTCCCTTTAAAATAACTTTCTAATGCATTAATGTAATGCTTTAATTTATTACAGTACTGCATACATTTTCACTGGCTAATGTTTAACCCCCAAAACAGGGTTTAATAAATAGTTAAAAAATCACAAAATTGAGATAGATATGTTTGTTTCAAATTGATGTAATTGCAAAACTATCAGGTACAGATCTTTTGATCTTACAGAAGAATAATGCTGAGCAAAAATCCCTATGGATATGAAATCCAACATTGTTCTTTCATGATTTAGATAGGTCATGCAATTCAACAACTTTCCAATTTTTCTTCTATTTTCAGATTTGCTTTGTTCTCTGTGTATTGTTTGTTAAATGATCAACCAAGCACTACTGGGAGCTAGCTGAACACATCAAGTCAGCCAATGTAGAGTCATATATGTTCAGCCACCAATTAACAGCTAGCTCCCAGTAATGCATTGTTGGTCCGACCTAGGTATTCAACCAAGGATACAAGAGAATGACGCAAAATGGATAATAGAAGTAAAATGGAAAGTTGTATCTGAATCATGAAAGAAAAATGTGGGTTTTATGTCCCTTTAACTTCACCAGGTCTTCTCCTTTTTGAACAATGAGGCAAACAATTATAGATACAATGCAAGTAAACAAAATGGCATCTCCTAATGTAGCACAGTCTGTAGTAAAAAACACACCAGAGAGCAACTCGCCCATATTGCACAGGCGTGCTACGTGCGCACTCTCAGCCCCCACTGTCTACAGACATTGTATGAAAACTTCCAAAGCTCTAATTGTATAAAACGGCCTCCAGAAATGACCGGAATAATCACATTAAAAACTCGTAATTGTGCTAAAAAGAAAAACAAAGTTTGCTTATGCATTACAGCTCTTTAGCCTACCTGGGTATGCTTTTCCATCTTAATACAAGGAGAGTCCACAGCTGCATTCATTACTTGTGGGAAATACTGAACCTGGCCACCAGGAGGAGGCAAAGACACCCCAGCCAAAGGCTTAAATACCTCCCCCACTTCCCTCATCCCCAGTCATTCTTTGCCTTTCGTCACAGGAGGTTGGCAGAGAATTGTCAGAAGATTTCGGAGTTGTTACTTAGGAATGGTATCTGCCCTTCAATATGGGACTGGAGCTTTAAGTAGTCTTGTCAGCCTCTCAGGGAGAGCATTGATGAAAGTTAGAGTCTGGAGATGCAGGGAGAGTCTTTCTGCGAATCCATCCAGATTCATATTAACAGCTCCTTAAGCAATCAGTGTTGATGAGTTTCGCTGCCTGCTTTTCATCACTCAAGTCCATGTCAGAAGCGATGCTACAGTCTGTCGCACTTGAAGGACCGTGTTTCTGTTCCACGGCATAGATTCCGGTAAGATAGTTTCATTTTTTACACATATGTTAACGCTAGAAGACAGGGTCACAGTGGGACTTCTTTATCTTTATGGAATCAAGGGTTAATATCTCCTGAGGTGGGTTGTTGAACAGCGGGGTGTTAATCATATTTGTTTGTGATTTATGCTGTGTTATACGTGTGAGATGTTTTTTGGACTCAGAGGCTGCTATGGAACCTACAGGTTGCTTTTTTACTTGAGAGCTGCGCCATTTTTATTAAGCTTGGCGCGCTTTTCCTTTAGCTGGGGTGGTCCTTCATTGCACACCGTGTGACCAGGTGTGGTCACGGTTTCCATTTCCTATTCCTGACCGAGTGACTACGGAGAAGAGCGTCTGGGTCATAGGAGGTGGTGCGTGCCACAGCCATTGGGGGTATAGGTGCCAGATTTTTTTATTTGATTTATATAAAATTACCTAGTTATAGAGGATTCTGATTTTATTTTTTTAGAGGGTGATCCCACTACGACAGAATTTAATACCTGTGTATATTGTGAGGGGGCCCGGGTTGTCCAGCCCTCTCAATTATGTTCCATATGCTGCAACAAGGTGTTCTCATCAACCAATGTTGAGATGTTAGATGCTACTGAGCCTTCTGCCTCTGAGGACTCTTCGTCACCGCAAGGTGCGTACCCTACATTCAGCTGATCCTACACATGCAGCTTCCCCTTGCACCACTAGTCCTCCCCCTGGAGGGGGCTTTTTTCCACCTGACGTTACTGTATAGCAACGTCTGCGGCCTTAGCCGTTTTGCCTCGTTCTGCTACATGCAAATGAATGGTTAATCCAGGCACTCCTGCCCAGGGAGCATCATGTAAATTGACAGTTGTATCCGATCAGTCATATGAGGATGCGGTTCTCTCTGAGGCTTCAGAGTACGAACCTTCTGGGTCGGAGCCTGCTGCTTCTGTTCCTCCGGCAGAGGAGGATTTTGCTCTTAGATTTAGACTAGCTCGCATGCGCTTGCTTCCTAAGAGAGGTTTTGGCGATATTAGAGATTCAAAAGGTTTCAAAAAAGGAAACGTCACGCTGAAACTTGAAAAGTCAATTAAACACACAGTTTATTGGCTAAATCCAGTTAGTGTAAATAACAAATCACAGAAAATGTATGCCTGACGCGTTTCGCGCATGCGTACATGTGCTTCTTCGGAGGCTACTTAGAATCTGGCATCACAGAGTTATATATTTATGACGGACCAATCCGTAACGATGTTACAATCATCCAATAGAGATTTTTTTATTTTATATCTTTATATATTTTCTATGTATTTAATTCTTTCTTTGCAATTTTTGTGCTATATGTTTATATAAATTGATTGATTGACATATTAACCTTAACCATTTCAGCTATCAGCATTTATTGTTAAACAAATTGTAATCTTGATATTATGTATAAACATGTAAGATGATCCCTACGTATGGAGCGCAATTAAGTTCAATAGTGACTTTGTCTTTCATATACGACTGTGCCAAATTCTAAGTAGCCTCCGAAGAAGCGCATGTACGCCTGAACTTTTTTTCCTCCTGGAGAGGACCCTCCCTCCTTCCAATAGCCTATCATCACTCTTCACTGGTGACGCACCAGGAAGTTTTCACCTCCACACGCTCACAGCTTACAGCATGCCGAGGGGACACACAAACCAGACCTGCTCCAGAGGGGTCTCATAGTCCTGGCACTCCACCTGACACAGCGAAAGTGGTAACGGCTGAAGAGCTTGACCGACCAACCGACAGGCATCGGATTACACCGTTATCCTGCAGATCAGTACGCGCAGAAGCAGAGGTAAATATTTTGAGGGCAGAGAAAGGACATCCTTATCTTTAATTAAACCCACTGACTTTAATTCCCAGGATTACAGTATTTATTGGGACTTTTATTAATCCACCAACTGGATCTCTGTTTCACTGAATATAAGAGATTGTGGATTAGACCAAGCACTCCTCCATTGTTGTGATTGATATTAGAGATTCCTAGGACTGATCTACGAGTCGAATTTCAGAGTTCTAAATCAGATGGCAAATTTGATTAAGGCGGGTGGGGATGGATGGTGATCCTATTCCCTTTTCGTCTATTTCCTTTTTAAGATTCCCGGTTCCGGGCTCTATATACGGGGGTTGTGTCATTGCCCATCCTTACTTGGCTAACATTTTTTGTGCGCTTGCCTATCGTTTTACTATTCCGTTTATTCTTAGAGCTCATGGTTATAAGAGGAAACTCCTTTTTATGAAGAGTTTTCCTCACAAGGGATATTTATGTTCTGATTACCTAGGTTGTCGCATTTTATGGAGACTTCCTATTGAAGCATCTCTGTCTCGTGTCAAGGTGATGGTTCCCTCGATTATTTTCGAGAATGAATTAAGGCCATGCAGCTGATAATTCGTTTATCTGTGAATTTTGCAGATTACTAGCCCCATAGCTAGAACTTCAGTTTTTTTCTGTTCAGGCTTGAATCGCTCTGACAGATATGACTTCTGAAGCTAATCTTTCCTTCTGCTTGATGGAAAGACTTAAAGGGACATGAAACTCAAAATGTTTCTTTCATGATTCAGATAGAGAATACAATTTTAAACAACTTTCTAATTTACTTCTATTATTTAATTTGCTTACTTCCCTTGTTATCCTTTGCTGAAAGGTTTATCTAGGCAAGCTCATGAGCAGCAGAGAATCTAGGTTCTAGCTGTTGATTGGTAGCTGCATATATATCTCGATTGTGATTAGATCACCCATGAGTTCAGTTAGAAACCATTAGTGCATTGCTGCTCTTTCAACAAATGATACCAAGAGAATGAAACAATTTAGATAATAGAAGTAAATTAGAAAGTTGTTTAAAATTGTATTCTCTATCTGAATCATGAAAGAAAATTTTTGGGTTTCATGTGCCTTTAAGTAGTGGGAATCTGAGAGACAGATTTCTTTCTCTTATTCTTTTAGTGCGCTTATAGCCTAGCATCAGACCTCTGCTAAGCCTGAGCACTCCAAATGTTGGCAGGAGGGGCCAGTCCCAGATCCGATCTTGGGCCATGTTGGGGACAGACTATTGCTCTTTTTAGACGCTTGATTAAGGGACGTACAGGATCCAAGGGTCCTAGAGGTCATAGCTAGGCTTCAAATCTTAGCCTCCCAGGTCAGTTTTTCTTTTCTCTTGAGGGAAGCCTTTTCAGGTGGGTACGGATTTGTTCTCCTTTGGAGTCATTGTCCGGTGCCTATCACAGAGTGAGGTTTGCAATATTATTCAAACCGTTTTTTTGTTGTGGTCCCATTAGAGAGAGGGATCTCTCGTACTAGTTGGGTTTTAAAGTACTTACCCAAGCTTATCATGTCTCCTCGTTCCAGAGGGAGATTATAAGGTTCCCTATACCCTTGATACGGGAAGAACATTGCAGGACCACTGTTGAGGAAGGATATAATACCTTTTTATTCCTCCTTCAGGGAACATTTCCGGTTCCTAAGGTTGTTGTGTCTGGACCAGCTCTTCCAGTACACTGCTCCTCCTTTTTGGTCTCGCTACTGCTTCTAGAGGGGATCTTGGGATTCTCTTGGCAGCTGCCAGAACCCAGATCTAGCGGTGTCTTCACTTGTCTAGACGATCTGGTTCAATCACCATCATCTCGTCTGACAGAAGACAGTTTTTTAATCTATCTTCCTCGATCCTCAGGGATGGAAGAATATTTAGATCAGAGTTCTCTGGTGTAGGGCACCAGGGTGGGTTCCTGGTTGTTATTTTAGTCTTCATATACATGATGACTTTTCCATAGGACTTGTGAAGTTATGAGTTAGCCTCATCAGGTCTTGCCCTCCAGACCTCCTTCAGGCCATCGCTGGCTCTGTGTTTGGTGGTGAGTATTGGTCATGGGGTCCATTTTGGACTTCATTCCTTTTGCCAGGTCTCATCTCAGCCGAGGCTCGGTGTATACTGAGGCAGTGGAGCGGTGCTGTTTCAAATCTGTTTTAATATTTACCTGGACTACTGATTGAGAGAATTGCTCTCTAGTATTTTTGTCCAGATCTCCTTGTACTGAGAAGGGCATGGGAGATTTCCCTCCCGATTTTAACTGTATGGATCTTCAGGCATCCTTTTGCTCTGAAGTGTTAGACTACTGGGGTAGTTCCAGTTTATAGATTCTTGTCAGCCTTACTCTCGGTGGTTTAGATCTCCATCTGAGGGAACCATGAGACTCCTTAACGATGAGGGTACGATAAGGGGTGGCAATTCCACCTCTGGAGGTGCGCTATATGTCACACAGTCCGGGTCCCAAATGGTTAACTAAAAAGGATGATGATGCAGGCTGCTCTCCCGAATACACAACGATGACAGCAAGAAACTTCCTAGAGTGGGAACAAAGAGGCGCCAAAATAGGGTGATATCGTATAGACAAACTGACGTGACAGCAAACAGCAAAATAACTACTCACAAGCGGAGCGGCACTACAGGTGCCAAATACAGCAGACTGGGACCTATTCGTCACCCGGCAGACAAACACTCGGCTCGATTCTCAGGGCAATCACGAGGGGTCCTTCCACCAATCCAAGGAGGGATTGTCTCCACACCTTCGTCCAGAAGACCAAACGGCCAATCAGCGGTCAGCTGGAGCACACACTTTCCACCGTAACGATGCTCTGTTGGTGTTTTGGACAAATCAAAGCGGCAACTCACGCCAAAAATCCAAAAATAGGGGGCGGAAAAACTTGGAAAGAACTCCAAAGGGGTATATAATTAAAACGGTTTATTTAAAAGTTTTAAAACACATGCAACACGTTTCTCGGCAACAGAGCATCGTTACGGTGGAAGGTGTGTGTTCCAGCTGACCGCTGATTGGCCGTTTGGTCTTCCGGACGAAGGTGTGGAGACAATCCCTCCTTGGATTGGTGGAAGGATCCCTCGTGATTGCCCTGAGAATCGAGCTGAGTGTTTGTCTGCCGGGCGACGAATAGGTCCCGGTCTGCTGTATTTGGCACCTGTAGTGCCGCTCCCCTTGTGAGTAGTTCTTTTGCTGTTTGCTGTCACGTCAGTTTGTCTATACGATATCACCCTATTTTGGCGCCTCTTTGTTCCCACTCCAGGAAGTTTCTTGCTAACGATGAGGGTAGTATCTCTGGTTTGGTAGTGGGTGGAGGGTGGTCATCCGGGACGGATGTTCTCTACAGACATTCCCTTTATTTGGGGATAAGGTCTCCATCTGAGGGGTTTTCGAATGTTTGGATCTGGAAGGGGACGTTGGAGGAAAGTCTCAGGTCGTCCTGTCTCTATACCAAGTTACCCATGGATGGGTTGTGGTTCAGGGATCCTCAGGTGGAGCTAATACATGCATTAGCTGTGCCTTGGAGGTTCAATACAATTTTTCTTTTCCGGCCATATCACTCCTTCCTCGAGTGGTGGCTCGAACCTAGCAAGGACAGGCGTCAGTGATTCTGAGTGCTCTGTCGTGGCCGGGAAGGTTGTGATTCATGGTTTATTGGAGATATGTCTTCCACTCCATGAAGGTTACCTTGGCGCAGGGATCTGCTGCATCAAGGCCCCTTTGCTTCATTAGATCTTAATTCTCTGAGGCGGACTGCGTAGAGATTGTCGCTTAGTCTTGGCCAAGAGAGGGTTTTCTGAGAGGTTATGGTCCTTCTAGCGCTTAAGCCGGTTCCTCGCCTTCTATCATAAGGTGTGGAAGACCTCTTATCTGCTGTAAAGAGCGTGGTTCATCCTGGCACACTATTCAAGTCAGACAGTATTCTTTCCTTCCTCCAGGATGGTCTGGAGAAGGGCCTCTTAGCTGGTTCCTTGTTGGGACAGTTTGGCCCGGTCTGTTTTTACTGCATGTACAGTTTTTTGTTAAAGCTCTGACGACGATCAGGCCGGTGTGTCGATCTGATGCTCCTCCTTGGAGCTTAGATTTTGTTCTTAAGTTTTTGCATTGGGCTACTTTTGGGTCTATGCATCAGTTGACTAGTTAAAGGGACAGTTTACTCAAAAATTTTCTCCCCTTTAATTTGTTCCCAATGATCCACTTTACCTGCTGGAGTGTATTAAAGTGTTTACAAGTAGCTCCTTTACCCTTATATTGGCATTTGAAATAGTTGATTTAGCATGTGGTATCCCCACCTATTCTGAAAGTTTGTGGCCGCAGGTCCAAGCTATAGATAAGCTTTGTAAACACAGCCAGCAGAAGAAATGACAGTCCCAGTGGGATATAGCAGAGATAAGGTAATACAATGTTTATTTTCCATTGTTCTCTACAAGTACTGGTGATTGTTTTATGGACAGATATAATATAAAGAAACAGGTATATGTACACAACGTGATAAAATAATGAGATCTGATTATACCTAAAAGCTCAACCCATTTTATTAGGTTGTGGCTTCAAAACACAAAATCAGAGCTTTAAAATACACAAACCTTAAAAAGCTAATTTTCATACATTTTTACTCTGCAGTTGGTAAAAAAAGCAATTGCAAACACATTAAGGGAAAATTTATTTTACAGTATACTGTCCCTTTAAGCTTGTGTCAAATCGCAGGAAATTGTGGTTCCTATTCTTTCTTCCATGGAAAGTTTACTACATAATAGGAATAGAGAGATTTTTTCTCTGTTTGTCATCTATCTGGGAAGCGTAAGGGTCAGTTGGCCTTTTGACTTCTTTTTCTTTTAGTTAAGGAATATCATCCGTTTGGCATATGAGACAGCGGGACACAAGCCTCCTCAGAGGATTATGGCTCATCCTACAACACCTTTCCTTTTTGCCCTCCCGTTCGCATTCAGTGTCCTCCTAGAGCTTGCGTATAATTTTCCACAAGTAAGGAATCCTGCTGTGGACTCTCCCTGTATTAAGAAGGAAAACATAAATTATGCTTACCAGATCATTTCCTTTCCTTCTGTACAGGGAGACTCCACAGCTCCTGCCCGTGATCTCCGAGGGGCAGCCCACATTTTTTATGATAAAGTAATTTTTATTATTTTTTGTAGCAAGTGCATAATAACAAAAAGAAATGTAAAACAAGAAATTAACAGATCAAGGGAACAGAAATCCTGGTTCTCCAAGATTACATAGTAAATAAAATAGTTCAGGTTACGGATCATTGAATCGTTCAGTCGCTGTATCATAACCTGTAAGGCCACTCTTATAACAAAAAAAAAAGCTTAATAGCACCCAACATTGTGAAACAGTCTATACAGTGAAGAATTTTCTTTTGTAGCTGGGATTAAAGTAACTTTGTACGCAATTGAGTTGCTTTAAGGCTCAAACTGGTTACATACTACCAGGATAAGGATTAATAAAATAAAGAAATAGTGAAGGGGGAAAAGAATTAGGTAGAGCAAAGAGAGAGAGAGAGAAGTAAAGTGTAGATGAAGAGGTTTCTCCTGACCATTCTACTCCGCTTTATTCAGAAGTTTGTTATATGTGGATTTAGTATGTCTCCTATTGGTCCAAATTTTATCTGTCGTGTTTGGGGATTTTAAAATTCAAATAATAGGACAATCCAAGTGAGGGGCTCTATTGGACTAGACTAGTGTGTTAGGACACATTGTGTAATATCCAGTAGTACCATACTTTCTGAAAGGTTTCTTGAGTATCTAGAAGAAATGCTGCTTGCTCTGACATGTTATAATAAAATTTAAGTTTTAGTTTGATTTCTTCCCTTCCTTGTGGCTGTACATGTTATCCTGATAAATAAATTAATGTACTTATTGAATTCTTTAAGTCTGACGTGGAGTAGAGCTTGTTCCATGGTAAGCTTAATAGGGCTGTCTATGATAGAGCTTAAGAATCGCGATAGCTGGTTCCACACCCTGCGTGTATGTGAGCAGTCCCACCACATGTGTTTATAGTCCCCAACCTCCCCACAGCCTCCATAACAGAGTCTAGATCTATCTTTGGTGGAGTGTGAGGTTATCTGCGGTGTTAGATACCATCGAAAATTGGTCTTAATGCAGTTTTCCCACATATCTACACTTATCAATCCCTTTCCTGCACTAGATAGAGTTACATGCCACTCTTGAGTCTCCACCTCCCTATTGATGTCCCTTTCCCACTTAGTTTGTATGGGCCCACATTTTTTAACTTGTTCTTCTGGCACCTTTTACACCCTGATATTTCTCCTACTGTTCCTTGTTCCCTCTGCAGAAATACTGGGGGATGAGGTAAGTGGGGGAGGTATTTAAGGCTGGGTTGTCTTTGCCTCCTCCTGGTGGCCAGGTTCAGTATTTCCCACAAGTAAGGAATGCAGCTGTGGACTCTCCTTATACAGAAGGAAATTATCTGGTAAGCATAATTTATGTTTTTTAACAAAACAAAGTACTTTTGATAATCGGTCAATTAAAAAAATCTCTTAAAAGGACATAACCCCATTTTTTTCTTCTTTTATGATTCAGATACACCATACAATTTGAAGCCACTTTCCAATTTTCTTTTATTATCTAAGTTGCTTTGTTCACTTAGAATCCTTTGTTGAAACACGTCTAGGTAGGATTAGCAGCAGCAATGCCCTACTGTGAGCTAGCTGCTGATTGGTGGCTGCACATATATTCCTCTGGTCATTGGCTCACACTATGTGTTCTGCTAGCTCCCAGTATTGCATTGATGCTTCTTTGAATGAGGATACCAAGAGAATGAAGTTTCCCTTCAACGTTATTTATTTATGTTAATATTTTGGGGCAATCTATTTCATCTGTTATTTTAGTTGTGATGTCAGGAGAGACAAAATAATAGGTGTAAAATAAAATTATAACTGCTTGAAAATAATTTAAATCTAGGAAGTGCTCTGAAATTGCAGTCACTGCTTTTGTGTGTGTTCCTCAAAATTTTCTTTTCTGATTCGGATAGAACATACAATTTTAAACAACTTTCCAATTTACTAGTATTATCAAATTTTCTTTATTCTCTTGTTATCCATTGCTGAAGTAACAGCATTGCACTACTGACAGGAAGCTGAAAATATCTATTTAGCCAATCACAAGAGACAAATGTGTGCAGGCACCAATTAGCATCAGCTCCCCCTGGTGTATGATATGTGCGTATTCATTTTAAAACATAGGATACTAACAGAATGAAGCACATTTGAAAATAGAAGTGAATTTAAAAGTGTCTTAAAATGACCTGCTCTATCTGAATCATGCAAGTTTAATTGTGACTTTCCTATCCCTTTAATGCACAACTTATTTGTTCTCCAGAAACAAGTATTTTTTTTTTTAACTTCCTTCTCCATCTGTCGCTTATTCCCTTGTGTATGTTAACTAATCCGTAGCTGCCTTGTACCTGACGAGCCTCAGGTATAGAGTTTGTCATTATCTCTTATTGTTGTTGTTTGTTTACCTTCCTGCTACATTTTCAGTTATTTTCTATGTCTCTAGGTCTATTATGTGATAGAATTGTTTTCCTTCCCACGAGCCTCTTTACTTCATCTCTCTGATTTTCCCTTTTTCTCTCTGCCACTTCCTTTTTTGTCATTTTTCTGTCCCTAGACTTATCCACCCCCTAATCCTCATTTCTTCCTCAGAAGTATTTAGTCTCCTTACAAAGGTAAATCCCATCTCCACCTTCCTACTCTTCTCTCCAAATGCCCTTCCTCTCATTGCTGTGCTCCCTCACCCTTCCCTCTCCGCTTATAGGTTGGTCCAGCAGGCTCCCAGTTTGGGCTTTTGGCATGCCTCTTCGTGGAACTGTTTCAAAGCTGGCAGATCTTGGCCAAACCATGGAAGGCCTTCTTCAAGCTCCTGGGCATCGTACTGTTTCTTTTCCTTTTTGGCCTCCTCCCTTGGATTGACAACATCGCCCATATTTTTGGTTTCATTAGCGGCCTCCTCCTCTCATTTGCATTCCTCCCATACATCACTTTTGGGAATGTTGACAAATACCGCAAGCGTGGCATGATTATTGTGTCTTTGATGGTCTTCTTGGGTCTTTTTACCTCCCTGGTGATCTGGCTGTACATTTATCCCATAAACTGGGCTTGGATGGAGTATCTCACCTGCATACCATTCACCAATAAGTTTTGTGAGAAATATGATATAGATCAGGTACTACACTGAGAACTTTATTTAAAGAGAAGAGTATAGATGTCACATTTAATGTCCTGGAGAGTAGAGAAGAAAGGAAATCTCTACGAAGTCCATGTCATCACCTAACTTTGAGTTCATGGAGTAAAAAGAAAGTACTTGGCCTCAATTTCTTATGGGCATTTATTTATGCAGGAGGTTGAAAGCCAATTTGTAAGGCAATTTAAAGCTTCAGGCTGGACTGTGGATAAAGTTTATTCAAACTCAGAGATAAAAGCTCTTTTAAGGACTATGAAATGTGGGCTTTTCTGAAAAGTTGCTCATATATGTGCAATATAAATAGAAGCTGGGGATACCTTTATGTATTTAATATAAACCGAGCTTGTCTCTAACCAGCAAAGGAAAAAATAGTGGATAATAATCTGCATTTGGCAGGTCCCGAATCCTCAGTGGAGAGGTCTAGCTTGTCTGTCAGGTAGTGGGTCATTACCTGTAATATTAGTTTACAAAACTCATGGTCTCTGGGATACTAAACACTATGTAGTACACCAAACATATCTGCTTTTAGGGTCATATACCTCTTTGCAGACAATATATATACCTCTCACTAGATGTGCTACCCATACTAATACATACCCTACTAATACAGCCACTGGGATATGCACCTCCCCTCTACACGGGCAATCAGAATCATGTACCTCTGCCCTCTTCCTCCTTATACAGGCAATCAGAATCATGTACCTCTGCCCCTCCTCCTTATACAGACAATCAATCAGACTCATATACCTCTGCCCTCCCCTCCTTATACAGGCAATCAGAATCAAGTACCTCTGCCCCTCCTCCTTATACAGGCAATCAGAATCCTGTACCTCTGTCCTCCCCTCCTTATACAGGCAATCAGAATCCTGTACCTCTGCCCCTCCTCCTTATACAGACAATCAGAATCATGTACCTCTGCCCTCCTCTCCTTATACAGGCAATCAGAATCATATACCTCTGCCCTCCTCCTTATACAGGCAATCAGAATCATGTACCTCTGCCCCTCCTCCTTATACAGGCAATCAGAATCATATACCTCTGCCCCTCCTCCTTATACAGGCAATCAGAATCATGTACCTCTGCCCTCTTCCTCCTTATACAGGCAATCAGAATCATGTACCTCTGCCCTCCCCTCCTTATACAGGCAATCAGAATCATGTACCTCTGCCCCTCCTCCTTATACAGGCAATCAGACTCATATACCTCTGCCCTCCCCTCCTTATACAGGCAATCAGAATCATACCTCTGCCCTCCCCTCCTTATACAGACAATCAGACTCATACCTCTGCCCTCTTCCTCCTTTATACAGGCAATCAGAATCATGTACCTCTGCCCCTCCTCCTTATACGGGCAATCAGAATCATGTACCTCTGCCCCTCTTCCTTATACAGGCAATCAGAATCATGTACCTCTGCCCCTCCTCCTTATACAGGCAATCAGAATCATGTACCTCTGCACCTCCTCCTTATACAGGCAATCAGAATCATGTACCTCTGCCCTCCCCTCCTTATACAGGCAATCAGAATCATATACCTCTGCCCCTCCTCCTTATACAGACAATCAGAATCATGTACCTCTGCCTTCCCTCCTCCTTATACAGGCAATCAGAATCATGTACCTCTGCCTTCCCTCCTTATACAGGTAATCAGAATCATGTACCTCTGCCCTCCCCTCCTTATACAGGCAATCAGAATCATGTACCTCTGCCCTCCCTCCTTATACAGGCAATCAGAATCATATACCTCTGCCCCTCCCTCCTTATGCAGGCAATCAGAATCATGTACCTCTACCCTCCCCTCCTTATACAGGCAATCAGAATCATGTACCTCTGCCCCTCCTCCTTATACAGGCAATCAGAATCATGTACCTCTGCCCCTCCTCTTTATACAGGCAATCAGAATCATGTACCTCTGCCCCTCCTCCTTATACAGACAATCAGACTCATATACCTCTGCCCCTCCCCATACAGGCAATCAGAATCATGTACCTCTGCCCCTCCTCCTTATACAGACAATCAGACTCATGTACCTCTGCCCTCTTCCTCCTTATACAGACAATCAGAATCATGTACCTCTGCCCTCTTCCTCCTTATACAGACAATCAGAATCATGTACCTCTGCCCCTCCTCCTTATACAGGTAATCAGTATCATGTACCTCTGCCCCTCTTCCTCCTTATACAGACAATCAGAATCATGTACCTCTGCCCTCTTCCTCCTTATACAGACAATCAGAATCATGTACCTCTGCCCCTCCTCCTTATACAGGCAATCAGAATCATGTACCTCTGCCTTCCCTCCTTATACAGGCAATCAGTCAGACTCATATACCTCTGCCCTCCTCCTTATACAGGCAATCAGAATCATGTACCTCTGCCCCTCCTCCTTATACAGGCAATCAGAATCATGTACCTCTGCCCCTCCTCCTTATACAGGCAATCAGAATCATGTACCTCTGCCCCTCCTCCTTATACAGGCAATCAGAATCATGTACCTCTGCCCCTCCTCCTTATACAGGCAATCAGAATCATGTTCCTCTGCCCCTCCTCCTTATACAGACAATCAGAATCGTATACCTCTGCCCCTCCTCCTTATACAGGCAATCAGAATCATGTACCTCTGCCCCTCCTCCTTATACAGGCAATCAGAATCATGTACCTCTGTCCTCCCCTCCTTATACAGGCAATCAGAATCATGTACCTCTGTCCTCCCCTCCTTATACAGGCAATCAGAATCATGTACCTCTGTCCTCCCCTCCTTATACAGGCAATCAGAATCATGTACCTCTGTCCTCCCCTCCTTATACAGGCAATCAGAATCATATACCTCTGCCCTCCTCCTTATACAGGCAATCAGAATCATGTACCTCTGTCCTCCCCTCCTTATACAGGCAATCAGAATCATGTACCTTTTCCCTACTCTCCTTATAGAGGGAACCAGATTGCTGAACATATTTTCTCTCCTGTCCTTCTTTTAGAGGCAACTAGAAATTGTCTCTACCCACCCATCCTACTTACTGAGTCAGTCAGGATAATCTATCTCTATATTCACCTTCTCCTTATAGACAATCAGGCTATACCATTTAATTCTCATATTGGGAACACAGAACATATACCTCAGGTTGCATTATGAGGAGAGGGCAATCTGTAATAAATATCTCTTCCCTCTAATACACATAATTAGGAACATGAACCTCTCACTTTAGCATAATGCGCAGACGGGTGTTTCCCTGTACTCTCCTAATGCGCAGGTAGGGGGCGTGTTCCTGTACTCCTAATGCGCAGATGGCGGCGTGTTCCTGTACTCCTAATGCGCAGGTAGGGGGCGTGTCCCTGTACTCCTAATGCGCAGATGGCGGCGTGTTCCTGTACTCCTAATGCGCAGATGGGGGGGTGTCCCTGTACTCCTAATGCGCAGATGGGGGTGTCGCTGTAAGCTCCTAATGCGCAGATGGGGGCGTGTCCCTGTACTCTCCGCAGGCGCGGGCGTGTCCCTGTACTCTCCTAATGCACAGAGAGGGCGTGTCCCTGTACTCTCCTAATGCACAGAGAGGGCGTGTCTCTGTACTCTCCTAATGCGCAGGCAGGGCGTGTCCCTGTACTCTCCTAATGCGCAGACAATCTTCCTTTAATAGGATAATAAGGGACCAAATGAGACACAGTGCACTCATCTCAGATGGATTTGTTATATTATTAAGAATTTAATATTTTTAATTGTCAAACTGCAGCAGGAGAATCATTTCATATTAAAATTACATTTGTCTTTTCTCAAAGGATCTGCCTGCAGTTTGTCCTGGGGGCCACTGGGAGTGAACGTGGGTATTTTGTATGAGCGACACTGTTCACGTAGGCAAAGGTGTCACATGATATATGCAAAGGAATTCATATTGACACAAGCTTTTTGCAAGCAGTTTTGTATTTAATTTATTTAAAGCAAGTCTCTAGATTTCACTCTCCAGCAAATGTCCTTCTCCCCTCATCTCCTGGAGGGTGGGAAGGGAAGGAGAGATACTATTTGTATGATGCACGATGGACATTTGTTTTGTTTTTCTAAAACTGTGTAGATCCAGGAGACCGGAACTGATTGTGAAATAAAAAACATTGACTAACATTTTCACAGTGTGATATAATTCAGTGCAGCTGTGTGTGTGTGTGTGTGTATGATATATTCGTAGTAGAAAGCGCACTCTTACCTCCTTCAGCATCGACCAGGGTGCAGGCAAAGCAGTTAAATCAATATAGTGCTAATAAATATTTAAAGAGACGTGATGTTTCGGGAATCTTAACCCTTCATCAAAGTGTATGTGTGTGTGTGTGTACAGGCTGTACACTCACTACTTTACATTGTAGCAAAGTGTCATTTCTTCAGTGTTGTCACATGAAAAGATATAATAAAATATTTACACTGTTATACAGGCTGTACACTCACTACTTTACATTGTAGCAAAGTGTAATTTCTTCAGTGTTGTCACATGAAAAGATATAATAAAATATATACACGTGTGTATATATGTATATATATGTGTATATATTTTATTATATCTTTCATGTGACAACACTGAAGAAATGACACTTTGCTATAATGTTAAGTAGTGAGTGTACAGCCTGTATAACAGTGTAAATTTTCTGTCCCCTCAAAATAACTCCACACAGCCATTAATGTCTAAATCATTGGCAGCAAAAGTGAGTACACCCCTAAGTGGAAATGTCCAAATTGGGCACAATTAGCCATTTCCCCTCCCTGGTGTCATTTGACTCGTTAGTGTTACAAGGTCTCAGGTGTGAATGGTGAGCAGGTGTGTTAAATTGTGTGTTATTGCTCTCACATTCTCTAATAATGGTCAACATGGCATCTCATGGCAAAGAACTCTCTGAGAATCTGAAAAAAAGAATTGTTGCTCTACATAAAGATGGCCTAGGCTATAAGAAGATTGCCAAGACCCTGAGCTGCAGCATGGCGGGCAAGACCATACAGAGGTTTCACATGACAGGTCCACTCAGAACAGGCCTTGCCATGGTCGACCAAAGAAGTTGAGTGCACGTGCTCAGCATCATATCCATAGGTAGTCTTTGGGAAATAGACGTATGAGTGCTGTCAGCATTGCTGCAGAGGTTGAAGGGGTAGGGAGTCAGCCTGTCAGTGCTCAGACCATACACCACACACTGCATCAAATTGGTCTGCATGGCTGTCATCCCAGAAAGAAGCCTCTTCTAAAGATGATGCACAAGAAAGCCAGCAAACCGTTTGCTGAAGACAAGCAGACTAAGGCCATGAATTATTGGAACCATGTCCTGTGGTTCGATGAGTCCAAGATAAACTTATTTGGTTCAGATGGTGTCAAGCGTGTGTGGCAGCAACCAGGTGAGGAGTACAAAGACAAATGTGTCTTGCCTACTGTCAAGCATGGTGGTGGGAGTGTCATTGTCTGGAACTGCATGAGTGCTGTCGGCACTGGGGAGCTACAGTTCATTGAGGTAACCATGAATGCCAACACATGTACTGTGACATACTGAAGCAGAGCATGATCCCCTCCCTTCAGAGACTGGGCTGCACGGCAGTATTCCAACATAACGACCCAAAACACATATTGAAACTTTCGGCCTAATTTGGACATTTCCACTTAGGGGTGTACTCACTTTTGTTGCCAACGGTTTAGACATTAATGACTGTGTGTTGAGTTATTTTGAGGGGGACAGCAAATTTACACTGTTATACAGGCTGTACACTCACTACTTTACATTGTAGAAAAGTGTTATTTCTACAGTGTTGTCACATGAAAAGATATAATAAAATATTTACAAAAATGTGAGGGGTGTACTCACTTTTGTGAGATAGTGTGTGTGTGTATATATATATATATATATATATATATATACACACACGCACACAAAACACGGAAGGGATCTGCACTCTGACCTGACTTGGTACACATTCCATGACCCTGCAACATGCTCAGCCCTTGGTTCTCAATTGCACTCACAGGAAGCTGTGCTGTCTCTAGAGTCACAGGCAGTTAACCTCAGACAGGTATGGGTGCAAGGCCCATAGGGAAAATTACAAAGCAAATTAATACAACACACAGAGAAAGTCTAGCACTTACTTTACAAGCTCTCAGGGTTAGTTACCGCATCTGGCCAAATGGGTCAAAGCCCAGGTACCACGTCAAGGTCCCTTCCAAGACCTGGGTCCCTAAACCCTTCAGTGTTTTGTATATATGAAAACAAGGAACCTATATACTGTAAATCCACAAAATATAAGTTTGTGGCGGATGCTAATTATAGTGGATAAATATTGTAAAAAGAAAGCACCAATTACAGCACTCACTTAGAGTATGAAGGTTAAAAGTCCCTACCACATAAAATATAATTTTTAATACGAATAAGAATTTGTAGGGGACGAATGACATAAATGTACAATGTTTAAAAACGGCACTAATGGTGATCTGTGTATATCAACTCATAGGACATTAGAGATACTAAATAGTGACGCAACCTATACATCTAAGTTACCATCTGGATCTTCAAACATATACTGCATAGCGATATCCAACAAAACTACAAATCCTAGTAGCAATGGACAACCAAACTCCCCTGTGTCAAACAGATGGGCAATATTTGAAAGTAATCACTACATGATAAAGCCCTTTCAGCAGCTGCTTTGGAGCAGTTGATTACAACCAATCCTATACCTATATTGGCGGGACCCTCAAGGGTTGCAAGAAGGTTGCAGTAATGTCAGGTGTCCTAGAGGGGGAAGCTCTCTACAGAACCTCACGGAGCACAGACTGGAGACACTGCACCAAGAAACTGTTCTCCCTAAACAGCACGTTTGAGAGGTGCTTGCCCACTATCACAAACCCTGACAGAAAAGATAAGTTCTAGAAAATGCTGACAGAGCCTTTTATATTTGAGGTAAGCTAGATGCAGTGATTTTGCAACAACTGGGATCATGCTTACTAAACAGGGTAATACTCATTTTAATTCTCATATTACTTAGTGTGGTGTTTATGGGTGACAAAACGTTTACATGTTACATAAGTAAGATGTTTTTTTCTGAGGTTGATAAGTCTTTTGTTGGGGCCTAGTTTTTCCACATGGCTAGTCAGATACTCCTAGGAGTATTTCCTTAAGGCCCCTCTGACATCGAGTACATGGTGGGAGGGGCCTATTCTCGAGCTTTAGATGCGCAGTTTCTTTCAGACTGAGACATCCAGCTTCCCTAGAGGAGTCCTCTTGCATCTGAGGACCACTATAGAGGGCTTATTTCTTCCCTAATCGTATTTGAGGGCAGGTAGGAGCCACAGCATAGCTGTGGCAAGGTGGTTAACTGTCTTTTACCGGTGGTTGACGTTTTTTAAATCCGGTTTGGGGGCTAAGGGGTTAATCATCCATTTGCAAGTGGGTGCAATGTTGCTTTAGTCCCTTACACACACTGTAAAAATTTCGAAGACTTTACTACATTTTAACACTGTTTTGCAGTTTAAGTGCTAGTTTTTTTCTCTTAAAGGCACAGTACCGTTTTTGTTTAATTGCTGTTTCACATTTAAGTGTTTTCCAAGCTTGCTGGTGTCATTACTAGTCTGTTAAACATGTCTGACATAGAGGAAACTCCTTATTCAATATGTTTAGAAGCCATTGTGGAACCCCCTCTTAGAATGTGTACCAAATGTACTGAAGTATCTATAAACTATAAAGACCATATTATGGCTATTAAAGATTTATCACCAGAGGATTCTCAGACTGAAAAAAGGGAGGTTATGCCATCTAGCTCTCCCCATGTGTCAGAACCTATAACTCCCGCTCAAGTGACGCCAAGTACATCTAGCGCGTCTAATTCTTTTACCTAACAGGACATGGCGGCAGTTATGAATTCTACCCTCACAGAGGTATTGTCCAAACTGACAAGATTACAAGGAAAGCGTGACAGCTCTGGGGCTAGAACAAATACAGAGCTTTCTGGCGCTCTATTAGCTGTGTCCGATTTACCCTCACAATGCTCCGAAACCGGTATAAGGGAGTTTCTATCTGAGGGTGACCTTTCAGATTCAGGGAAGTCTTTACTTCAATCCGATTCTGAAATGACAGCGTTTAAATTTAAGCTCGAACACCTCCGCTTATTGCTCAGGGAGGTTTTAGCGACTCTGGATGACTGTGACCCCATTGTAGTTCCAGAGAAGTTGTGTAAAATGGACAAATACTTTGCAGTGCCTGTTTACACTGATGTTTTTCCAGTCCCTAAGAGGTTTTCGGAAATTATTACTAAGGAATGGGATAGACCAGGTGTGCTGTTCTCTCCCCCTCCTGCCTTTAAAAAGATGTTTCCCATAGATGTCGCCATTCGGGACTCGTGGCAGACGGTCCCTAAGGTGGAGGGAGCTATTTCTACCCTAGCTAAGCGTACAACTATCCCCGTTGAGGACAGTTGTGCTTTCAAAGATCCTAAGGATAAAAAAATTGGAGGGTCTTCTTAAGAAAAATTTTATACATCAAGGTTTTCTTCTCCAGCCTCTTGCATGCATTGCCCCAGTTACTGCTGCAGCGGCCTTTTGGTTCGAGTCTCTTGAGGAGGCTCTACAGGTGGAGACCCCGTTAGATGATATTTTAGACAGGATTAAAGCTCTTAAGTTAGCTAATTCCTTTATTTCTGACACCGTTTTTCATTTAACTAAGTTAGCGGCTAAGAATTCAGGTTTTGCCATTCTGGCGCGTAGGGCGCTATGGCTTAAGTCCTGGTCAGCAGACGTTACTTCAAAATCTAAGCTTCTTAACATCCCCTTCAAAGGACAGACCCTATTCGGACCTGGCCTGAAGGAGATCATTTCTGATATTACCGGAGGAAAAGGTCACGCCCTTCCTCAGGATAGGTCCAATAAATTAAGGACCAAACAGAATAATTTTCGTTCCTTTCGAAACTTTGATTGGCGCAGCTTCAGCTTCCTCTAATGCAAAACAAGAGGGAAATTTCGCCCAGTCCAAACCAGTCTGGAGACCTAACCAGGCTTGGAACAAGGGGAAGCAGACCAAAAAACCTGCTGCTGCCTCTAAGACAGCATGAAGGAGTAGCCCCCGATCCGGGACCGGATCTAGTCTGGGGCAGGCTTTCTCTCTTCACCCAGGCTTGGGCAAGAGACGTTCAGGATCCCTGGGCAGTAGAGATTGTTTCCCAGGGATATCTTCTGGAGTTCAAAGGTTCATCCAGAAAATGGAGATTTCACCTCTCACAATTATCTGCAAACCAGATAAAGAGAGAGGCATTCTTAAATTGTGTTCAAGACCTACTCGTTATGGGAGTGATCCACCCAGTTCCAAGAGAGGAACAGGGGCAGGGTTTCTATTCAAACCTGTTTATAGTTCCCAAAAAAAGAGGGAACTTTCAGACCAATCTTGGATCTCAAGTTCCTAAACAAATTCCTCAGCGTCCCATCCTTCAAGATGGAGACAATCCGAACCATTCTTCCTATGATCCAGGAGGGTCAATATATGACTACCGTGGACTTAAAGGATGCTTATCTGCACATCCCGATTCACAGAATTCATCACCAGTTCCTCAGGTTTGCCTTCCTAGACAGGCATTACCAGTTTGTGGCTCTTCCCTTCGGGTTAGCCACAGTGCCGAGAATCTTTACGAAGGTTCTAGGGTCCCTTCTGGCGGTCCTAAGGCCGCGAGGCATAGTAGTGGCGCCTTATTTAGATGACATCTTAATCCAGGCGTCGACTCTTCAAGTCGCCAAGTCCCATACGGACATTGTTCTGGCCTTTCTGAGGTCTCACGGGTGGAAGGTGAACTAAGAAAAGAGTTCACTTTCCCCTCTCACAAGAGTTTCTTTCCTAGGGACTCTGATAGATTCAGTAGAAATGAAAAATTTTCTGACGGAAGTCAGGATATCAAAGCTTCTGACCTCCTGCAGTGCTCTTCATTCCATTTCTCGGCAGTCAGTGGCTCAGTGTATGGAAGTAATCGGTCTTATGGTAGCGGCAATGGACATAGTTCCGTTTGCCCGCCTACATCTCAGACTACTGCAACTTTGCATGCTCCATCAGTGGAATGGGGACTACACAGATTTGTCTCCTTTGCTAGATCTGGATCAAGAGACCAGGGATTCTCTTCTCTGGTGGTTACCTCGGGTCCATCTGTCCAGGGGAATGAGTTTCCACAGGCCAGAGTGGACTATAGTGACAACAGATGCCAGCCTTCTGGGCTGGGGCACAGTCTGGAACTCCCTGAAGGCTCAGGGTTCATGGACTCCGATAAACATTCTGGAACTAAGAGCAATATTCAATGCTCTTCAGGCTTGGCCTCAACAAGCTGCGGCCAGGTTCATCAGATTTCAGTCAGACAGTATCACGACTGTAGCCTATATCAACCATCAGGGGGGGGAACAAGGAGTCCACTGGCAATGATGGAGGTTTCCAAGATAATTCTATGGGCAGAGGTTCACTCTTGCCATCTCTCAGCTATCCATATCCCAGGAGTAGAGAACTGGGAGGCGGATTTTCTAAGTCGGCAGACTTTTCATCCAGGGAAATGTGGGAGCTCCATCCGGAGGTATTTGCCCAGCTGATTCAACTATGGGGCAAACCAGAACTGGATCTGATGGCGTCTCGTCAGAACGCGAAGCTTCCTTGTTACGGGTCCAGGTCAAGGGATCCCCAGGCAGCGCTGATAGATGCTCTAGCAGTGCCCTGGTCCTTCAGCCTGGCTTATGTGTTTCCACCATTTCCTCTCCTCCCTCGTCTGATTGCCAAGATCAAGCAGGAGAGAGCTTCAGTGATTTTGATAGCACCTGCGTGGCCACGCAGGACTTGGTATGCAGATCTGGTGGACATGTCATCCTTTCCTCCATGGACTCTGCCACTGAGGCAGGACCTTCTACTTCAAGGTCCATTCAAACATCCAAATCTAATTTCTCAGTGTCTGACTGCTTGGAGATTGAACGCTTGATTTTATCAAAACGTGGTTTCTCAGAGTCAGTCATTGATACCTTGATTCAGGCTCGTAAGCCTGTCACCAGGAAAATCTATCATAAGATATGGTGTAAATATCTTCATTGGTGTGAATCCAGGGGTTACTCATGGAGTAAGGTCAGGATTCCTAGGATATTATCTTTTCTCCAAGAGGGATTGGAAAAGGGATTATCAGCTAGTTCCTTAAAGGGACAGATTTCTGCTCTGTCTATTCTTTTGCACAAGCGTCTGGCAGATGTTCCAGATGTTCAGGCGTTTTGTCAGGCTTTAGTTAGAATCAAGCCTGTGTTTAAACCTGTTGCTCCGCTATGGAGTTTAAATTTAGTTCTTAAAGTTCTTCAAGGGGTTCCGTTTGAACCTCTTCATTCCATAGATATCAAGCTTTTATCTTGGAAAGTTCTGTTCTTAGTAGCTATCTCTTCGGCTCGAAGAGTTTCAGAATTATCTGCCTTACAGTGTGATTCCCCTTATCTGGTCTTCCATGCAGATAAGGTAGTTTTGCGTACCAAAAATGGTTTTCTTCCTAAGGTGGTTTCTAATAAGAATATCAATCAGGAAATTGTTGTTCCGTCACTGTGTCCTAATCCTTCTTCAAAGAAGGAACGTCTGTTACACAATCTTGACGTGGTTCATGCTTTAAAGTTCTATTTACAAGCTACTAAGGTTTTCCGTCAAACATCTGCATTGTTTGTTGTCTACTCTGGAAAGAGGAGAGGCCAAAAGGCTTCGGCAACTTCTTTCTTTTTGGCTGAGAAGCATAATCCGTTTAGCTTATGAGACTGCTGGCCAGCAGCCTCCTGAAAGAATTACAGCTCATTCTACTAGAGCGGTAGCTTCCACATGGGCTTTTAAAAATGAGGCCTCTGAACAGATTTGTTAAGCTGCGACTTGGTCTTCGCTTCATACTTTTTCAAAATTTTACAAATTTGATACTTTTGCTTCTTCGGAGGCTATTTTTGGGAGAAAGGTCTTACAGGCAGTGGTGCCTTACGTTTAAGTTCCTGCCTTGTCCCTCCCTTCATTCGTGTCCTAAAGCTTTGGTATTGGTATCCCACATGTAATGGAAGAACCCGTGGACTGGATACACCTTACAAGAGAAAACAAAATTTATGCTTACCTGATAAATTTCTTTCTCTTGTGGTGTATTCAGTCCACGGCCCGCTCTGTCACTTTAAGGCAGGTGTTTTTATTTTTAAAATTACAGTCACCACTGCACCCTATAGTTTCTCCTTTTTCTTACTTGTCTTCGGTCGAATGACTGGAGGTGGGGGTTAGGGGAGGAGCTATATAGACAGCTCTGCTGTGGGTGTCCTCTTTGCAACTTCCTGTTGGGAAGGAGAATATCCCACAAGTAATGGATGAACCCGTGGACTGGATACACCACAAGAGAAAGGAATGTATCAGGTAAGTATAAATTTTGTTTTTATAAATGAGGCCCAGTATGTTGCCTGTGGTTAGCGGCTGAAAGCTCTGGTAAAATTTAAATGTACTACATCTTTCATGGGGCACTCATATAAACTCTGACTCATTTCATTTAAAAACCCATTTTCTATTTGAACCTCTTATGTTAATTTGGGTTAATTATGCCTTTATGGATCGTTAGGCTCGCTATAATAACTACAGACATGAGGGTGGCTCTCATAAATAGAAACTATCAAAGCTAGGATATTATAAAAAATAGCTTATCTGTATAATACATTAGACTCCTTGAGGTCTCCTCTAAGTTCTGACACAGGGTATATGTTATAGCACGTATCAGGATCAAAAGTAGTTTACTTTATTCTCAGTCTACTGTTTATTGTATAGATAGTGCAGTATAATGTTTAAGTGAAGATGATGTATGAAGGATGAGTAACCTTATACAATACGATTCTACAACTGTTTAACTATATTTTTGTTGAAGTTTAATACTGATATGATTTGAAAACATGTGGTTGGTGAACACCCTTGTATAAACTACCCCCATGATGAGAAAAAAACATTCCAGTTCAGGTCCAAGAGTGGCCTACCTCAAAGTATACAAGGGGTCTTAATTAACCTCTTAAGGACATATGACGGAATTTTTCCGTCATAAAACAATTGAGCAAACTGAAAGCTGTGTCCTTAAAGAGGATTGTTTATATTGCTTCATTTCTCCTGATGGTCAACAAAATCCTTGTATGTTAATATGAAATCGCATCTTATATTGTCCATCTGTATCTGTAAACATGTTTTGATTGTCCTCAATAAAAATATTTAAAAAGTTTTGGGCAGAGCCAGCAGCGGCCAAGATAGCCGTGTAACTCCAGAGCACCAATAACAGGGTCAATCATAACAACTCTTCCCGGAGAAAAAAAGCTCTACAGGCACAGGATGCTTACAAACTAAGAAACCTCACATCCTGCTGAACGCCAGCAAGGGATTGTTTGGAACCACAGCTCCTTATACCACAATTTACTAAAAGACGCCTCCACACAGAAAATAGGCGCCATCTTGCCTACGCAGCTTGTCAGTTACAGAAAGTGAGGAGAGTTCTGATAACGGAACGTCTAGACATGGGGTTGGTAAGATATACAACACCACATACTGTATCCTCTCAAAAACCAGAGTGAACACATACCAAACATATAAATGACCGCACATTACGAGAAGGACTAATCCACGCAGCAAGCCAGAAGGGAACCCTAACAGGCCCAATCTTTAACGCAGCCGCAACATAAGGGAGCTGAAAACAGCACTTCCATAACTCATCCATAAACTAGACTAGCTCCCCCATAAAGCACTCACTCAACAATAGGACACATAAAGGTCTATGCCTTTATAAAACAACTCCCTAATACAGCAGAACATGATAGGAGGAAAACCCTGCAAGCCTTATCACCAGAATCAGCTTAGCTGCAGTCAGGAAGGATCTGCCTACAATTGACATACAAAGTTTCAAATATAAAAAAAGAGGGGGGAAAAAAAGGGAACATAGAAGCAGAAGACTGGTCTGCTATGGGAACGGTAGCGGACAGAACTTTCGCTAATGATTCTGTACATGCGAGAAAAAACTGCGCTATGACTATAGTTTCCATTTTTGCTAGAGTAGGTTTTGTTTCTAGGTATACACTATCATACTCACGTGGACTTTATGTCTGTGATAACAAGGTTAGCTGCAGGCTGCTCATAGTTACCCACGACGATAGTACCTACACCTCCTAGCTTTAGTGATGCTGCTTATTTTATATTGCTCTCATCTTTTTTTTTAATATGCTGCTATTTAAGCACTAATGCTAGCTGCTACTGGTTCACCCTAAGTTACACCTGCTCTTTTTAACAGACTCCATTTTGCGGCACATGTGTACTCTGCACCCTCATTAGCTCCCTAGATAATTCAAATTTCCACCGTCTGTATCTGAGGGTTAGATGTATTAATATATGACCATATCATTAGTTGTGTCCTTTACCCTTACAAAAGTCTTTTCAGCCATATACGAGTAAGATTATTGTGGGCTACATGACCTAGTGCTAGCTTACAATAGATGGTGAGTGTTAAGCCATATTATATATTTAACAGCTTTTTTTTCCTTTTCCCCTACTGCTATGGTTTAATGTGCTAATATTGTTTGTCTGGAATGTTAGGGGTTACCTAGTAATCTCTAGTCCATATACAGAAGCCAAGGTATCTCAAGTGAGAGTGAATAACTTTCTAACCAACCATTTTGAAATTAAACTTTATATTCCTCCCCAGTAGTGTTAGTACATTGTTAGATTGTATAACAGATCTAACAGGCACCTGACAGTTTATCTTTACTTATTGCACTGCATACATTCATGTAACCTCTATAGTAAGTTTACTCCCAGTATGTCTCTGTACATAGCTTTAAGGCATCCATCTTCCAAAGGGTTAAAGTGTAGCACAATTATATTTTGTTATTTGTATACTCTAATACAGCGTGGGTTCCTAGGTGTGCTAGGTACCTTATGTGCTTCGTACTGTGTGTGATAGTTACTGTTTGAACTGGGGACAGTGTCTGTTTGGTACTGTGTATGCTGGGCATGGTCTTTGCTTGGTATTGTGTATGCTGGGTGCTGTGTGTGCTGGGTGCTGTGTGTGCTGGGTGCTAGGCACTTTGGGTGCTAGGTACTTTGTGTGCTGTACAATGTGTGTTATGTTCAATGCGTGCTAGGTACTGTGTGCTCGGCAAGGTGGGTGTCGGGTACGGTGTGTGCTAGGTACAGCGTAAGCTAGGTATAGTGGGTGTTAAGTACAGCGTGTGCTAGGTACAATGAGTGCTGGGTTCAGTGAGTGCTGGGTTCAGTGAGTGCTGGGTTCAATGAGTGCCGGGTACAATGAGTGCCGGGTACAGTGTGTGCTAGGCAAGGTGGGTGCTGGGTACTGCATGTGCTAGGTACAATGTGTGCTAGGTACAATGTGTGCTAAGTTCAATGTGTGCTAGGTACCGCGTGTGCTAGGCAAGGTGGGTGCTGGGTACGGCATGTGCTAGGTACAGGGTGAGCTAGGTACAATGTGTGCTAGGTATAATGTGTGCTAGGCACAGCGTGTGCTGGATACAGCGCGTCGCAGTACAGCGTGTGCTAGGTACAGTGAGAGCTAGGTACAGCGTGGACTAGATACAGTGTGTGTTAAGTATGGCGTGTACTAAGTATAATGTGTGCTAGGTACACTGTGTGCTAGGTACAATGTGTGCTAGGTACCGCGTGTGCTAGGCAAGGCGGGTGCTGGGTACGGCGTGTTCTAGGTACAGTGAGTGCTAGGTATCATGTGTGCTAGGTATAATGTATGTGTAACATTAACAGTATTAACTTGAGTAACTGTTAAATTTAAAGACAATAAAATTGTGTTTTGTAACACCAAATCAGAAAGTGAACACTATGTGAAGTGACACCAGGTTGATTTGGTGTAAATTAAGCCTTTTAATATTGGTAGGATTCTGAACTGTTTAGCTAACAGTCAGATACAAACAGCACAGGAAATTAGTAAGTTAGCAATGTACTTTGTAGTTCAGGAATAAATGCAAGTAGTAGTCATACAGTCATTAGACATAGAAATCTTATACTTTAGTTAAAGGACCAGTAAACACAGCAAATTTGCATAATCAACAAATGCAAGATAACAAGACAATACAATAGCATTTACTCTGAATTTCAAATGAGTAGTAGATTCTTTTCTAACACATTTTAAAGTTATGTATATTTCCACTCCCCCTGTACCATGTGATAGCAATCAGCCAATCACAAATGCATATACGTATAGTCTGAGTTCTTGCACATGCTCAGTAGGAGCTGGTGACTCAAAAAAGTGTATATATAAAAGACTGTGCACATTTTTTTTAATGGAAGTAAATTGGAAAGGTGTTTAAAATGACATGCTGTATCTGAATCATGAAAATTTAATAAAACCTGAGTGTCCCTTTAACTAACCAGATCAGATATGCTTGTCTCCCTTCAGTTATGCTTGTCTCCCTTCAGTTGAAGCTGCAGCTGACATGCAGAGATGAGATCCTGTGTTGAGGGAGAGAGGCGCGGTGTTTGGAGTGTGATGTCACCACAATCACTTATCCAGAGCTCAGAAGGATTTCTGACAATATTAAAGCTGAAACAATTATGGAACAAGGTTTGAAAGTTACCTTTGATGAGATTGGATATTACACTCCTTAGTTAGGTAAATCAGTCTGTGAAAATGTGGAACAGGCTGCAGTCTGATTAGCTGAGTGCAGCTGGAAGTCTGTGAAAACTGCAGGCATCCGGTTCAGGGAGAGATGAAACAGAAAGGCTGAATCAGTCTGAAATATAAATAAACACTCTGAAAGGATTAGATTAGGTTTGCTCACACAGATAGAAATAGTTGAATAGTACTTTGAAATCCTTAGGTTGTTTAAAGTATAGTTAAATTGGTAGTTAGCTCAGGAACAAGTATGTCTCTCAGGGAGTTTTACAAATTACTAAGCAAAGCTTGGGGGTGTGAGCAGGTGTGATAAAGGGAGTGTGTACCTGTGATTGGTTAGTACACCTTAAAGGAAAAGCAGCATAACTGAAATACTCTGACAGTATGCTAGGCACAGTGTGTGCTGTATACAGCGCGTCCACAGTACAGCGTGTGCTAGGTACAGTGAGAGCTAGGTACAGCGTGGGCTAGGTACAGAGTGAGTTAAGTGCACCGTGTGCTAGGTACAACGTGTGTTAGGTATAATGTGTGTTGCTGATCGTTCTAATAGTCTGTCGAGAGTTTGATATAATACTATGTGTTGTTGGAATATACTCACCCCCTGAAGTACAAAAGTTTTTTGTTCTGAGGGCCCTTTTTTTTTTTTTTTGGTTTACCCCACATATTCCTTATATTGATTCTTGGAGCTCTAATTTAATTTTTGTGAGCTAGCTCCCCCCCCCTACACATTTCGAGCCCACATCAGGGTTCCATCTAGGTGAACTTTTTTCACCTCCAATTCCCTCATTTTACCTATTCCCCCCCTTTTTGGCCCCCTTTCCCAAAAATATTGCATTACAGAAGTGTGAGTTCCCAATGGCCAGATCTATATTAGTTTCTGTACTTTTATATCCTAGTCTGCCCTTGGGGACATAGGTACCTTGTTTATTGTTTTTATATGTACTTTATCAATGTTTTGACTTTCACCGGAACTGCGAGTCCGTTCCATTTGTTTGTGTCTACTAGAGCAGGGGTCCTGCGTGTCCCCAACTGTTACATATATTTTTGAAAGTGAATAAAAATTTATATTAAAAAAATATATATATTTTTTTTTTTAAAAAGATACGAAATAGTATCAATACCTGGGATAGGTAGAGGAACCCCCATATAATAAACACAATAATTTGTCAGAGCAGGGACACGGTCCCAAAGTGTGTCAGTGAGGGGCAATTAGCCCAATGGGGGAATACCAGAAACTAGTACCAAAATATTATGCCTAAATCTAAATGTAGGACAAATTTCTCACAAAATGATATGTAGTACAAGTAGTGGGCTAAGATATTGTTGTTTATACTAGGTTGCATATTGTAATTATGAATATTAATAATTAATAGCAGTATAAAACTATTGTCAGCGATATCTACAATTAATATAGCAGAACTTTGTCAATACACTTCAGTGAGAGCTCTGTAGTGTACTCCAAAATATCACTATAGAGATATCTATACATTTGACAACAATATTATTATTAAAAATAAATATTTAATCCTTTGTTCTGATTAGTTATCTTTTATAGACGCAATGATTATATTTACGTAGTAAATATCGTATTACTTATGTAAAAACTAGATTGTGAATCAATTATATACGCTTATGCTGTTACAAATGTCTATATAAAACAGCCCATAAAATATATCTCTAATAAGCGATTCATTGTAAGTAAGGTTAATTTTTAAAGTCACACCTGAATTATACCAGACCAATTTGTAAATAGCCAGTAACCTTGGCTTAATACCACAATATGGTTTACAAACTTACTATGCTTTATTTACAAATTCTAGAGAAACTTATGTATAATTTCTAAGAGATTTCACAATAATAAGCCTGACTTAGAGATATGAAATACAAAAAACCTTTATATGCCAATTGATCCGGCTGACACAACCTCTTATTTAGCCACAATAAAACAAATTCTAAAATATATCACAATAGCTACAAATAACAATAAATATTAATGCCTGACCCTCTTCTCACTAACAATTGACTTAGTGCTACTATATTTATTTCTAGATCACACAAGACTATGAAACATACATTTAAAATGCAAAATACCATTTTAAATCACTGGCTATAATTAAACTACAGCAATAGCCTTATAATACCTTGATTTAAATATTAAATATATTTAACAATCGCTTATACTTTACCAAATAACCAGATGAGAGTTCAGCTTTTGCAATATAAATTAATTTCACCGTCATATGAGAGGTATTTGCAATTCTGGAAATAAAATGTTTAGGCCCAATGTTGCTTTCTGTAATCCAAGACAGCAGGATAAGTCAGTGACTTCAAATTCAGCAGCATGACCCTTTTTTTTTTACTCTTGTGCATGAGCTTTTATCAAGTGATTAAAGCCTACCTCTTTTTCTAATCATTGGTGAAATTTTGTTAACGCTCTCAACCGAAGCTTGTCCCTATAGGCCCTTCGAAGCTGAACATTTCATTGGCTTTCTGGGAATGTATGTCTTTTAACAGCCAACCCCTCCTGGCTGCAATACTATTTCTGAACCATCTGTGGCAGCAGACAACGGAATGCAGCTTTGTTTGCAAACATTGCTAACAGTTTAATATATATATATATATATATTTTAAAGTGTTCATTAAAATACACTTATAATTTCCAACATCAGCAAACAAATATGTCCAATATGTATGGGACAATTTAATACTATTTAATCTGAGTATTTCAAGACTAAATATGAGGTATTTCACTTATAATATTTTAAAGTTACATTTTTATGAGTGGACTAGTAGTACAAACCAATAAAAGATATATGTATATCTGACTTTATTTGTATATCAGTTTATTTGATATAGTGGTATATATTTCATTTCCCAGTCACCATCTTATATCATATATGTAATTGGAAGTAAATTTTGCAGTAACTACTAGTCATATTTGGAACCTAATGTTTACATCAGATGTCTGAAAAACAAAAGAATGTTATTTATTTTTAAATAAGTTAGACATTTATAAATACCAATGCAGAAATTTATCTAACATAGTATATTTTTCAGATCAACATATATATGTTTTTAATACCATCTAAGTATTTTAAATTATAAAAATTTAGGCACAGACAATCTTCTAGGTTCATATATATATTATTACCATACTGAGGTACAAATTAAACATTTTTGCAGCTTAAAGATATTTTATATATAACTTGAAGCCCCAGTACCCATTCAATTGCCAGTGTCTCTTTCAGACATCATTTTGTGTATTGGATTTTCAGAGGAACTCCCATTTGTATATCACACAATTGCTAATTCCTACATCCCCTGAGATTCAGCTAGCTTAAAAGGTTACCTCAGACTGAGCGACTGTTGTCCTTGCATGGGGTCATCATTTAGTTGGACCTTTATTAGGGAAATTATTTAAGTAATAGATTTTGATCTGAGCAAAGGTATTGAACACAGACTCTTTGTAGCTTGATACATCCTGCTTGCAATGTTTACTTTTAGCATAGTGAGTGAGGAAAGGGGTCTGAGCTGAGTTCTGATGTGTAATCAACAAGGCATGTAATTTCTGACCTCAGACTTACAATACACAGAATGTATCCAGCAATGGTATTAAGCATGCTCAATTTTAATATTTAATAGATTGCATACTTATTTTATCTTATTATATATGTGTATATATATAAAGTTCCATCAAAGAAAAAGGCACTCACTGGTCTTCGTTAAAAATTAACATTTAATTCATCATATTAAAAAAGACATAACGTTTTGGTGTACAGTCACACCTTTTGTCAAATGTCAAAATTGAACTCCAAATCACGGACCCAAAAAAAGCATATAACATTACATACCTCCACCTGTCTTATATGCTGTCCCTAATCACCCGTTAAAATCATCAGTTCCGCCATACTGGCTCCTGGTGACGTCATCACGCAACGGTAGCAGCGTGATATGTCATTGCCACTCTGCTTTTATTCCTTTACCATGGTAACATATACACGTAGGTAAACCTACTCCTATCATCATGTGTGGGGATTATACGAGTGCAATCAGTACTTAACATATACGACATCCTGAGTGCCATATAATCATGGTGAAATAGAGCTCTGTATGAAAACTTGCACAGCGTACCTAGGCTATGGTATAACGCAATTGTCATAAGTATAAAGAATGAAACACCATGTATTCATAACAATATAAGAGTGCACGCGAATCACAGCCATACATGACATGGCATGGTCAGCAATGATCCCCAAGCACTTTCATAAAGAAGATTGTTGTTACCAATAAAATTGCTAAAATCATACTCAACACATATCATCACAAGAAAATATATGGAAACAAATACTAGCAACCGCATTTACACAGAGCAACCATCCAGCATGATGTTATTCTTAATACTGTTATTATTAGAAAGAAAAAACACACAATCCCAAATCACTCTTATACCCTCTTCGTGTCTCCAAGAATATAGGTTGAAACCCGTGGGTACGCACTAGAACGTGCATCCATGTGGATCCCTATGGGTGATGATATTCTGCCTTAAAATTTGTGAGTCCATTTATTGATCGTTTGGTTTAATATGGTGCAAAGTCCAGGAAGGTATTCAACCCTTTCGATATCAGGGTGTCCAAGGTGTGGATCCACTTGGTTTCAATCTGCAGAAGCCTTTTAGCTCTATTGCCACCTCTCACCAGTGGGGGGACATGATAAATTAACATTGCTCTCTAAAACCTGCCACCGTTTTTCCAATGTAAACCAAAGAGCACGGACAGATTAACATGTACACAGCGTGTACTTGTGCATGTTAACCTAGTCCTAGTGTAACGTTTATTGGTATGGGGGTGTTGGAATGGAACACCCCCATACCAATAAACGTTAATCTGTCCATGCTCTTTGATTTACATTGGAAAAACGGTGACAAGTTTTAGAGATAGGATGGCCAATCATCGTTGTAATATCCAAGAGGCCATCAACAAGGGGGACTCAGATCAACCGGTGGCATGCCACTTCGTCAGACACAACCATGGCATTTCAAGTCTTAGATCGATGTTAATTGATCATGTCCCCCCATTGGTGAGAGGTGGCAATAGAGCTAAAAGGCTTCTGCAGATTGAAACCAAGTGGATCCACACCTTGGACACCCTGATGCTAAAAGGGTTGAATACCTTCCTGGACTTTGCACCATTTTATACCAAATTATCAATAAATGAACTCACAAATTTTAAGGCAGAAAATCATCACCCATAGGGATCCACATTGATGCATGTTCTAGTGGGTAACCACGGGTTTCTACCTACTGTATATTCTTGGAGACACGAAGAGGGTATAAGAGTGATTTGGGATTGTGTGGTTTTTATACAAATAATAACAGTATTAGGAATAACATCATGCTGGATGGTTGCTCTGTGCAAATGTGGTTGCTAGTATTTGTTTCCATATATTTTCTTGTGATGATATGTGTTGAGTATGATTTTAGCAATTTTATTGGTAACAACTATCTTCTTTGTGATGGGATCATATCAGTGCTTTGTGGAAGTGCTTGGGGATCGTTGCTGACCATGCCATGTCATGTATGGCTGTGATTTGCATGCACTCTTATATCGTTACGAATACATGGTCTTTCGTTCTTTATACTTATGACAATTGCGTTATACCATAGCCTAGGTACGCTGTGCAAGTTTTCATATGGAGCTCTATTTCACCATGATTATATGGTACTATGTTGTATATGTTAAGTACTGATTGCACTCGTATCATCCCCACACATAATGATAGGAGTAGGTGTATATGTTACCATGGTAATGGAATGAAAGCTGAGTGGTGATGACGTATCACACTGTTACCTATGCGTGATTACGTCACCAGGAGCCAGTACGGCGGAACTGATGATTTTAGTGGGTGATTAGGGACAGCATATAAGACAGGTGGATGTATTTAATGTTATATGCTTTTTTGGGTCCGTGATTTGGAGTTCAATTTTGACTTTTGACAAAGGTGTGACTGCACACCGAAACATTATTTTAATATGATGAATTAAATGTTAATTTTTAAGGAAGACCAGTGAGTGCCTTTTTCTTTGATGGAACTTTGGATATGTTTTAAAAGTGCACGCTGGCAGCTGAAAAAGTTGTAAGATTGTGCTCATCTTGTCCTAGGGACTTACTCTATGTATGAATATATATATATATATATATATATATATATATGTATGTATGTATGTATGTATTGTCTACTGACACTCACAGATACCCTGACAATATAAGCAATACTAACATATATATGCTGGTTTAGGTAAGTGTAGAGATCCTTATAAAATGAGCACAAAAATATACATTATATCAAAGGTGACACAGTCCCAAAATCTGTTTGGTAAGGAGCAAGTAGCTCAATTAAGGATATCTAAAGCTAAATCTAGACCAATATAACCTAGATCCAAATATTACGAATCTCAAAGGTATGCATATGGGGGCGTGTTAGATGACATGTTATATCAAAGTTTTAGTCATGGATAGGGAGTATGACTATGTATAGTGTCAACACATAGGAATATTAATCTACGTTCTACTAGTTAACGAACATGTTTGCATAGATAGTACATTTTGGTCAGAACACATACGCCTAGATTACGAGTCTTGCGTTAGCCTTAAAAAGCAGCGTTGAGGGGTCCCAATGCTGCTTTTTAATGCCCACTGGTATTAAGAGTCTTGCAGGTACGGGTGTACCGCTCACCTTTTTTCAGCGATTTTAGCATACCGCAAATCCCCTTACGTCAATTGCATATCCTATCTATTCAATGGGATTTTTACAAGTCTTGGAAAAAGTGAGCGGTACAGCCTCTCCTGTCAAGACTCCTACCGCATTTAAAAGTCAGTAGTTAAGAGTTTTATGGGCTAACGCCGTAACATAAAGCTCTTAACTAAAGTGCTAAAAAGTACACTAACACCCATAAACTACCTATTAACCCCTAAACCGAGGCCCCCCCACATCGCAAATACTATAATTAAAAAAATTAACCCCTAATCTGCCGACCGGACATCGCCGCCACTTTAATAAATGTATTAACCCCTAAACCGCCGCACTCCCGCCTCGCAAACACTAGTTACATTTTATTAACTCCTAATCTGCCGTCCCTAACATCGCCGACACCTACCTACATTTATTAACCCCTAATCTGCCGCCCCCAACGTCGCCACCACTATATTAAATGTATTAACCCCTAAACCTAAGTCTAATCCTAACCCCCCTAACTTAAATATTATTTAAATAAATCTAAATAAAATAACTACAATTAAATAAATTATTCCTATTTAAAACTAAATATTTACCTATAAAATAAACCCTAAGATAGCTACAATATAACTAATAATTACATTGTAGTTAGCTTAGGGTTTATTTTTATTTTACAGGCAACTTTGTATTTATTTTAACTAGGTAGAATAGTTATTAAATAGTTATTAACTATTTAATAACTACCTAGCTAAAATAAATACAAATTTACCTATAAAATAAACCCTAACCTAAGTTACAATTACACCTAACACTACAATTAAATTAATTACCTAAACTAACTACAATTAATTATAATTAAATTAAATAAACTAAATTGCGAAAAACAACAAACACTAAATTACAGAAAATAAAATAGAAATTAAATTTTTTTAAACTAATTACACCTAATCTAAGCCCCCTAATAAAATAAAAAAGCCCCCCAAAATAAAAAAAAATCCCTACCCTATACTAAATTACAAATAGCCCTTAAAAGGGCCTTTTGCGGGGCCTTGCCCCAAAGTAATCAGCTCTTTTACCTGTAAAAAAAAAATACAATACCCCCAACATTAAAACCCACCACCCACACACCCAACCCTATTCTAAAACCCACCCAATCCCCCCTTAATAAAACCTAACACTAACCCCTTGAAGATCACCCTACCTTGAGACGTCTTCACCCAGCCAGCCGAAGTCCTCCAAGAAGCCGGGCAGAAGTGGTCCTCCAGACGGCAGAAGTCTTCATCCGATCCGGGCAGAAAAGGTCCTCCAGATGGCAGAAGTCTTCATCCAGACGGCATCTTCTATCTTCATCCTTCCGGCGCAGAGTGGGTCCATCTTCAATCCAGCCGACGCGGAGCATCCTCTTCAAACAAAGTCCTAATGAAGAATGAAGGTTCCTTTAAATGACGTCATCCAAGATGGCGTCCCTTCAATTCCAATTGGCTGATAGAATTCTATCAGCCAATCGGAATTAAGGTAGGAAAAATCCTATTGGCTGATACAATCAGCCAATAGAATTGAAGTTCAATCCTATTGGCTGATCCAATCAGCCAATAGGATTGAGCTCACATTCTATTGGCTGTTCCAATCAGCCAATAAAATGCGAGCTCAATTTTATTGGCTGATTGCATCAGCCAATAGGATTTTTCCTACCTTAATTCCGATTGGCTGATAGAATCCTATCAGCCAATCGGAATTGAAGGGACGCCATCTTGGATGACATCATTTAAAGGAACCGTCATTCTTCGTTAGGACTTTGTTTGAAGAGGATGGTCCACGTCGGCTGGATTGAAGATGGACCCGCTCCGCGCCGGAAGTATGAAGATAGAAGATGCCGCATGGATGAAGACTTCTGCCGTCTGGAGGACCTCTTCTGCCCGGATTGGATGAAGTCTTCTGCCATCTGGAGGACCACTTCTGCCCTGCTTCTTGGAGGACTTCGGCCCGGCTGGGTGAAGATGTCTCAAGGTAGGGTGATCTTCAGGGGGTTAGTGTTAGGTTTTATTAAGGGGAGATTGGGTGGGTTTTAGAGTAGGGGTGGGTGGTGGGTTTTAATGTTGGGGGGTATTGCATTTTTTTACAGGTAAAAAAGCTGATTACTTTGGGGCAAGGCCCCGCAAAAGACCCTTTTAAGGGCTATTTGTAATTTAGTATAGGGTAGGGATTTTTTTTTATTTTGGGGGGCTTTTTTATTTTATTAGGGGGCTTAGATTAGGTGTAATTAGTTTAAAAAATTGTAATTTCTTTTTTATTTTCTGTAATTTAGTGTTTGTTGTTTTTCGTAATTTAGTTTATTTAATTTAATTGTAATTAATTGTAGTTAGTTTAGGTAATTAATTTAATTGTAGTGTAGTGTTAGGTGTAATTGTAACTTAGGTTAGGGTTTATTTTACAGGTAAATTTGTATTTATTTTAGCTAGGTAGTTATTAAATTGTTAATAACTATTTAATAATTATTGTAGCTAGTAAAAATAAATACAAAGTTGCCTGTAAAATAAAAATAAACCCCAAGCTAGCTACAATGTAACTATTAGTTATATTGTAGCTAGCTTAGGGTTTATTTTACAGGTAAGTATTTAGTTTTAAATAGGAATAATTTAGTTAATACTAGTAAATTTATTTAGATGTATTTAACCCCTTAGTGACCACAGCACTTTTCCATTTTCTGTCCGTTTGGGACCAAGGCTATTTTTACATTTTTGCAGTGTTTGTGTTTAGCTGTAATTTTCCTCTTACTCATTTACTGTACCCACACATATTATATACCGTTTTTCTCGCCATTAAATGGACTTTCAAAAGATACCATTGTTTTCATCATATTTTATAATTTACTATAAAAAAAATTATAAAATATGAGGAAAAAATGGGAAAAACACACTTTTTCTAACTTTGACCCCCAAAATCTGTTACACATCTGCAACCACCAAAAAAAAAAACACATGCTAAATAGTTTCTAAATTTTGTCCTGAGTTTAGAAATACCCAATGTTTACATGTACTTTGCTTTTTTTTGCAAGTTATAGGGCCATAAATACAAGTAGCACTTTGCTATTTCCAAACCACTTTTTTTCAAAATTAGCACTAGTTACATTGGAACACTGATATCTGTCAGGAATACCTGAATATCCATTGACATGTATATATTTTTTTTTAGAAGACATCCCAAAGTATTGAGCTAGGCCCATTTTGCTATATTTCATGCCACCATTTCACTGCCAAATGCGATCAAATAAAAAAAATTGTTCACTTTTTCACAAATTTTTCTCAAACTTTAGGTTTCTCACTGAAATTATTTACAAACAGCTTGTGCAATTATGGCACAAATGGTTGTAAATGCTTCACTGGGATCCCCTTTGTTCAGAAATAGCAGACATATATGACTTTGGCGTTGCTTTTTGGTAGTTAGAAGGCCGCTAAATACTGCTGCGCATCAGTTATGTCTAGCAGTGAAGGGGTTAATTAGGTAGTTTGTAGGGAGCTTGTAGGGTTAATTTTAGCTTTAGTGTAGAGATCAGCCTCCCTCCTGACACATCCCACCCCCTGATCCCTCCCAAAGAGCTCCCTTCCCTCCCCTACAATTGTCCCCGCCATCTTAAGTACTGGCAGAAAGACTGCCAGTACTAAAATAAAAGGTTTTTTTATTTATTTATTTTTTAGCATATTTACATATGATACTGTGTAGGATCCCCCCCCTTAGCCCCCAACCTCCCATATCCCCCCAAAACAGCTCTCTAACCCTCCCCCTCTGCCTTATTGGGGGCCATCTTGGGTACTGGCAGCCATTTTTTCTGTAGTGTAGCTTCCCCCCCATCCACAGACCAACCCCCACCACCTAACTGATGGGGGGTTTTTTAGAATTTTTATCCCCATTTTTTCATTTTAGTACACTTTTTTTTCTGTAGTGTTGAGGTTCCCACCCGCTCCCTCCCTGTGCATGCGCCCGCCCCCCCCCCCCCCCCCCGTGCGCACCCCCGGCCATCCCCGCCCCCCTCCAGATCAGCAGGGCCATCGATGTCCGCCACCCGCCTCCCATACCGGCTCCCACCCACCAACGAAAAGAGCCACCGATCTCCGGTGCAGAGAGGGCCACAGAGTGGCTCTCGCTGCACCGGATGGCTAAAAAAGGCATCACTGCAATAACCGGAAAGCAGCTGGAAGCGAGCAGGTTCGCTTCCAGCTGCTTTCCAGACCGAAGACGTGCAGGGTACGTCCTTGGTCGTTAACTGACTTTCTTTTGAGGACGTACCCTCAAAAGAATTGTATTTAAGTTAGGGAGGTGTTAGGGTTAGGGTTAGACTTAGGTTTAGGGGTTAATAACTTTATTATAGTGACGTTGGTGGTGGCAGATTAGGGGTTAATAACTAATGTAGGTGTCGGTGATGTTGGTGGTGACAGATTAGGGGTTCATAGGTATAATGTAGGTGGCGGCGGTGTCCGGAGCGGCAGATTAGGGGTTAATAATATAATGCAGGTAGCGACGATGTCAGGGGCGGCAGATTAGGGGTTAATAAGTGTAAGATTAGGGGTGTTTAGACTCGGGGGTTAATGTTAGGGTGTTAGGTGTAAACATAAAATGTATTTCCCCATAGGAAATAATGGGGCTGTGCTAGGTGCTGAACGCTGCTTTTTTGCAGGTGTTAGGTTTTTTTCCAGCCGATTCTGCCCCATTGTTTCCTATGGGGAAATCGTGCACAAGCACGTTCAGCCATCTTACCGCTACCGTAAGCAAAGCTGGTATTACAGTGAGATGTGAAGCTAAATTTTGCTCAATGCTCACTTTTCTGAGGCCAACGCCGGCTTGCAGAGAACTCGTAATTCCAACGTTGTCTTAAGTGAGCGATGAGAACAAAAGGCTTGTTAGCACCGCACACCATTACCGACAAAAACTCGTAATCTAGCCGATAGTATGTTATCTTTTTTTGCACTGAACATTTACTGTGTGTGTAATGGAAATGTTGATCATAATAAAATCAATCATATGTTAAACTCAGAATCAGTACAAGTTATAGGAGAGACCATTATTCTACAGTCAGTTACTCAATAATGGCACCAGTATATCACAAGCATGTGTGGTCTAAAATACAACGTATGGTAATATTTATTCGATAAAGGAATAACTTAATAAGTTGTATATAGTGTAACTTGTGATATCAAATGTATATACGTATAAAGGATCATGAATTGTATCCAGGATCATGAGATTATATCCAGATTATCTATGGACTATCGTCATATATACTATTTTTCAATATTTGACTCCGCTATATGCTATATACACTAACAGATACTTATTTTCCCTTTGCGATTATATGTGATCTTAACACTATATTTCGACTTTAGTTATGCGGTACTCATCATTAGTTTTTGACACATTATCAACTAATGATCCTTTATACGTATATACATTTGATATCACAAGTTACATTATATATAGCTTATTAAGTTATTCCTCTATGGAATAAATATTACCATACATTGTATTTTAGACCACATATGCTTGTGATATGCTGATACCATTATTGACTGACTGTAGAATAATGGTCTCTCCTATAATTTGTACTAATTCTGACATATGATGAATTCCATTACACACATCAGTAAATGGTCCATGCAAAAAAAGATAGCATACTATCGGCTAGATTACGAGTTTGGCGTTAGCCTTAAAAAGCAGCGTTAAGGGGTCCTAACGCTGCTTTTTAACGCCTGCTGGTATTACGAGTCTGGCAGGTACAGGTGTACCGCCCTCTTTTCTTCCGCAACTTTTCCATACCGCGAATCCCCTTATGTCAATTGCGTATCCTATCTTTTTAATCTGATTTTCCTAACGCCGGTATTACAAGTCTTGGAAGAAGTGAGCGGTACACCCTCTCCTGTCAAGACTTCTACCGTATTTAAAAGTCAGTAGTTAAGAGTTTTATGGGCTAACGCCGGAACATAAAACTCTTAACTAAAGTGCTAAAAAGTACACTAACACCCATAAACTACCTATGAACCCCTAAACCGAGGCCCCCCACATCGCAAACCCTATAATAAAATTATTTAACCCCTAATCTGCCGACCGGACATCGCCGCCACTTTAATAAATGTATTAACCCCTAAACCGCCGCACTCCCGCCTCGCAAACACTAGTTAAATATTATTAACCCCTAATCTGCCGTCCCTAACATCGCCGACACCTATCTACATTTATTAACCCCTAATCTGCCGACCCCTAAAACTAAGTCTAACCCCCCCTAACTTAAATATAATTTAAATTAAACGAAATAAATTTACTACAATTAAATAAATTATTCCTATTTAAAACTAAATACTTACCGATAAAATAAACCCTAAGCTAGCTTAGGTTTTATATTTATTTTACAGGCAACTATGTATTTATTTTAACTAGGTACCATAGTTATTAAATAGTTATTAACTATTTAATAACTACCTAGCTAAAATAAGTACAAAATTACCTGTAAAATAAATCCTAACCTAAGTTACAATTACACCTAACACTACACTATCATTAAACTAATTCCCTAAACTACCTACAATTAATTACAATTAAATTAAATAAACTAAATTACGAAAAAAAACAAACACTAAATTACAGAAAATAAAAAAAGAATTACAAGAATTTTAAACTAATTACACCTAATCTAAGCCCCCTAATAAAATAAAAAAGCCCCCCAAAATAATAAAATTCCGTACCCTATACTAAATTACAAATAGCCCTTAAAAGGGCCTTTTGTGGAGCATTGCCCCAAAGTAATCAGCTCTTTTACCTGTAAAAAAAATACAATCCCCCCAACATTACAATCTACACACCCCTACTCTAAAACCCACCCAATCCCCCCTTAAAAAACCGAACACTAACCCCCTGAAGATCACCCTACCTTGAGCCGTCTTCACCCAGCCGGGCACAAGTGGTCCTCCATACGGCAGAAGTCTTCATCTGATCGGGGCAGAAGAGGTCCTCCAGACGGCAGAAGGCTTCATCCAGGCTGCATCTTCTATCTTCATCCTTCCGGTGCGGAGTGGGTCCATCTTCCTTCCAGCCGTCGCAGAGCATCCTTCTCAATCGAAGTCCTAACGAAGAATGAAGGTTCCTTTAAATGACGTCATCCAAGATGGCGTCCCTCGAATTCCGATTGGCTGATAGGATTCTATCAGCCAATCGGAATTAAGGTAGGAAAAATCCGATTGGCTGATGCTATCAGCTAATCGGACTGAAGTTCAATCTGACTGACTGATCCAATCAGCCAATAGGATTGACCACGCATTCTATGGAACTGAATCCGGTAATGTAAATGTGAGGAGCGATGTCAATGAAGGTAATAATGTGATCAACATTTCTAAATATATTCTGAAGGAAGATGAAATGGAACTTTTAAATAAAGGACTTTCCTTTTGCCCTTAAAAGAACTGCAATTTTTTTCAATTGCAAAAGGACCTGTTTAGATTTTTTAGAACATTAAAGATTAAAACCTTTAGTTGGGATAATAAAACAACATCTATAAATGAGAGTCCTACGATTCATTTAAATCAATTTGGGCTTAAAAAGAAAAGCCATTTCAATCCTGGGTCTGTTAATCATAGTATAGAAACTTATATATCATTAGTTCAGAATGACATCTCTAAGTTGCAAATTCAAACTGAGCAGCATAGGCTTAAAATGAACAGATATAAACCTAGGACTAGTAACAGCACTAAAAAACATCAGCTTACTTTACAAAACCTTCAAAAACAGTAAGATATCATTTTTAAGAGAGCTGATAAGGGTGGGCTGTAGTTGTATTGGATAAAAATGAATATATTCTTGAAATTAAAAAACAACTCAGTGATGCCAAAGTATATCAGAAACTGCCTTTCAACCCTATATTCAAAATACAGAAAGAAATAGAAAATGTAATCTCTAATGCTGTTAAAAATAATATCATAGGAAAAGATGTAGCTTCTGTTTTGATTAATGATAAACCATGTACCCCGGTCATCTATGCTTTGCCATAAGTGTCTAGCTAAGCCACCTGGTCGCCCAATAGTAGCAAGTACTAATTCAGTTTTCACTAATATCTCTATATTCCTAGATAAAATATTTTGCCCATATGTAGAATTATCTAATTACTTTGTTAAAGATACAGGAGATTTTTTTACTTAAAGGGACAGTCAACACCAGAATTTTTGTTGTTTTAAAAGATAGATAATCCCTTAATTACCAATTCCCCAGTTTTGCATAACCAACAAAGTTATAATTATACACGTTTTACCTCTGTAATTAACTTGTATCTAAGCCTCAGCAGACTTCCCCCTTATTTTAGTTCTTTTGACAGACTTGCATTTTAGCCAATCAGAGCTGTCTCCATGGTAAATTCACGTGCAAGAGCTCAATGTTATCTATATGAAACAAACACATGAACTAATGCCCTCTAGTGGTGAAAAACTATCAAAATGCATTTAGATTAGAGGCGGTCTTCAATTAGCTTATGAACCTCCTAGTTTTAGCTTTCAACTAAGAATACCAAGAGAACAAAGCAAAATTGGTGATAAAAGTAAATTTGAAACATGAAAGGTTTTTTTGGACTTGACTGTCCCTTTAAGTTGGACTCCTTAGCCCTCCCCACTGCTAAGTTTATTATTTATAGCTTAGATGTTGAAAGTTTATACACTAACATTAAGCATACCAGTGGGATAGATTCAGTTAAAGTCACTCTAGTGTCTGATAACAAATAATGTTCAAATTGACTAATTGTTAACAATTATTCTGTATGGAAACTATTTTATGTTTCAGGATGACTTTTTTCTTCAGCTCCAAGGTACTGCTATGGGTTCCAACGTCGCTCCTAACTATATCAATATCTTTATGAATTTATATGAAGGAAGGTATGTTTATTCTAATCATTTATTTATTCGATATGGCGCCACATGGTGGCGCTATATCAACGATATATTTGGGGTATGGTTGTCAAACGTTGGAACCCTAATTAATTTTGTTAATGAACTAAATATAGCTACCAGTAAAATTAAATTCCAATTGACTTGGAGTGAAGAATATATAGATTTTCTTGATGTTAGAGTCATCAAAATGGGCAATTCATTTAAGACTGATTTATTCAGAAAAAGCACTGATCGTAATAATCTGCTTAGATTTGAAAGTGCTCGCCCACCCTCTCTTATTAAAAGTCTTCCTCACAGTCAAATGTTAAGGGTACGAAAAATTGTCTCAGATCAGGATATAATTAACACTAGACTGAAAGAAATGGGTGAAAGATTTAAGGAGAGAGGATACCCTGAAACATTAATAAATGATGAGATAGACATTGTGAAATCTATCCCTAGAGTTAATTTATTAAAATCTAAAACCAGCAAGATAGCTGAATTAAGTAAATCCTCTAACAAGGATAGCCTTATTTTTGTATCAGAATATAATGCTCAAAGTAAGGAAATTGTGCAAATTATTAATAAACACTGGAGCGTTTTAGCAAACTGTAATCCCAATATACAAGAATTTAGAGTAAATCCTATGCCTGCGTATAAAAGGGGCACTAATACCCAGACTAAATTAGTTAAAGCAGATGTAGGCTCTAAGTTAAAAAATAATACACGTTACTTGTCATCTAAAAATGTGGGCTGCTTTCCATGTTTAAGTTGCTCATGTTATAATAACGTTACAAAAGGTTCAGTATTTATCATCCCCACACTGGTAAGAAATATAATATCACGGGTTATTTTACCTGCTTGACCTCTTATATTGTATATATGATTAAATGTCCATGTGGTGGAGTTTACATTGGTGAATCGAAAAGATGTGCAAAAGATCGCATCATTGAACATAAAAGTAATATCCTTACAGGTAATCTGAAAGCTCCAGTAGCCAATCACTTCTGAAAAATGGGCCATTCCATCAGCCAACTTAAGTTTCAAATTATAGATCATGTAAAACTACCTCGTAGAGGAGGTGATAGAGAGTTACTTCTTAAGTAAAGCGAATTATTTTGGATTTTTGAATTAGGTACTCTTGAACCCAGAGGTTTAAATAAAGATTGGGATTTATCAATTTTTTTGTAATAATAATGGACTGATTATGGTTGTTATTTTTAATAACATAATATTGTACCCAAATATCCCAATAATTTATAGTAATTACTTGTTGCTTTTTTAATAGATTTATATACTGGTAAATGTGTATATTAGAAGTAATTGTATTATATATGTAAAAGGTCGAAGTAAATAGAAGGGTTAATTGCTCCACAGTGCCACCTAGTGGTATGCATGTATATAAAGGAGTAAAGTTTGTTTGTTAAGGTAAGGCATGAGGAACTGATAAGATCCCGAAACGTCGCCTGTCTGTTTTTTGCCTCTGTTGATTAATAAATTATTTTCTGCTGTTACCTTGCCACTCATTCTCTATACTGTTTTGGGGTCTTAGGTAATGGCCCCTAGGTGACGTGCAGCTACACCCCTGTGGTGCTGGGACCTAACACTATAGACTTTAAGGTGTTACCATAACAGGGAGGTATTTATGGTTGCTATTATCAGTATTAATATTACTATACAATGGTAGGAAGAAGCAGCAGCACTCCCAAATCGTAGTGTTAAAATTCAAAATTTATTTCCAAAAATTAAAACCAGTGAACACAAACAGCACAGCACAACGCCAAGTTCAAGGATGGAGGGGGGAGCGGAGTCCTAACATGTTTCGTGCTATGCAGCACTTAATCATAGGATAACTCCCCACCTGTGTAGTGCACCTTTAAAGAGAGCAATAACCAATCAAAATGCTAAAGATCTAACACTCCCATAGGAATGGATTTCAACATAAAGTGTGCACTACCAAGGTGTGAAGAGAAATGTATTGAAATTAAAAACATAAGAAAAAAGTGAATTGCAAAAAAGAAAGAAAATCTTTTACCATTACAATTAAAGAATATATAATAATGAATTTTGCTACAAATTTCTACAATTTGCCTCGAAAAATAAAGTAAACATATGTAATTTTTAAAAATAATGAATTTACATAATACATATTGTTGTCATAACCAAAATTCAACAAATTCATGCTGACAAGGACACATTCATTTATATGTATGATTCATTCAATTTTATGATATGATCAATTGATAAGGACAGTGTACATATTAGTTTAAATAGTATTTATCAGATGGCGGGATAGCCCAATCTCCCTCAATATTCCTGGTAATATTCATAATAATAGTAGGGACCTTTAATTCATATTAAAAAGTGCTTCTGAGAAAGTATATGTAATATGGAGGTGGAACAAAGTATGCTACAACAAATATATAAATACTGAATTAATGTGAAAACATATATACTAATATAAATGTATGTATACTTGTAACATACATATAGAAAAATATTTTTGTTATTATTAATTCCATAGTCAAAAGATATTGTAACCAAACACGCAACCAAAATAAAACTATAATAAGACTATAACTATTCCACAAAATAGCTAATATCCCATTCTTTGTTTAGCCCATGGGGTTCCCTGGTGTTTAATTTCCAAATCCAGAAAAGTTCTTTCTTGGATAGTATATTATAAATATTCCCACCTCTAATTGTTTTTTTTAGCCAAATCTATTACTTTAAAACCGTGAATTTGGGTTGGTCTGTGAAATGGAAACAATTAAAATGTCTACACTGGAGTCCTTGTTATAGTTTTTAATGTCCCTCTTATGTTCGCCTATCCTAGACCTAAAGGCACGTGAGGTCTGACCTACATACTGTTCAAAACAAAGGGTACACTCTATAAGGTAGACTACAAAAGTAGTACCACAATTGGCATAATGATTCATTTTAAAATTTTGTTTGGTTGCATGGCTGGAAAAGTCTACCCCAGTTGAAATCTGTTGACAAGTGAGACAGTTTTTTGATAGACATTTAAAAGTGCCCTTCTTATTAAGCCATTGCATTCCTATTTCTCTTAGGTTACTATTGACCATACTAGGGGAAAGTTTTTTGGCAAGAGTTTGTGCTTTTTTGGATACAAATTTAACTTTGTCAACAATACCCACTAGAGTATCATCACCCTTAAGAACTGGCAAATTCCTTTTAATTATATTGCATAAATCATCGAATTGTAGAAAAAATTCAGTAGAAAAGACTACCTTATCCCTATCAACCCCAGTTTTCTTTGAATAATTAGTCTCACTTCGATTAGAAGGCCTTGGGTTCTTTCTAACATCATTCAGTGACTGCAGCAATAGGTTAGGATCATAATCCCTTGCACTTAATCTGTCTATCAGTTTACATGCCTGAAAGTTAAATAACTCCTCTGAGTTGGAATTTCTACGAAGCCTGAGAAGCTGGCTCCTGGGAATACATTTTATTAAATGTTTGGGGTGACAAGACGTTGCATGTAAAATTGTGTTGCCCGATGTTGGTTTTCTGTATGTATCTGTGATGACCTCATTGTGTTCAATTGAACCAACCAAGATGAGATCCAAAAAATGGATTTCTCTGTCCTGAATTTCTCCTGTAAATTTCAAATGTAAATAATTGCTGTTTTCAAAATGAAGGAAATCTTCAAAAACAAAGTCACCTTTTACCACAAAGATGAGATCATCGATGTATTTCATATACATACAGATGTTATCTAAGAACGGATTACTATTGCTGTAGAGACTGTTGAGCTCCCACCATCCCACAAATAAATTAGCGAATGAGGGCGCAAAATTCGCGCCCATCGCTGTACCATATATTTGTAAGAAATATTCTCCATTGAACATAAAATAATTGTGGGATAGTAGGAACTCAACAGTCTCACAGAAAAACACTTTAAACTCTTCTGAATAGTTTGTATAATTGTCTTGAAAAAAGTGTATTGCTTGTAGACCCAAGGTGTGAGGTATACATGAGTAAAGAGACACTGCGTCTATCACCACCCACCTATTATTTTCATTCCATTTGATTTTCAAGAATTGTTAAAAGATGACTTGAATCCCTTAGGTAGCTGTTAAGACTCTGAACCAAGGGTTGTAGAACTGAGTCAACCCACTCAGACAATGGTTCAAATAATGAACCAATCCCAGAAATGATTGGGCGTCCTGGTGGGTTGACTGGATTCTTGTGCAATTTAGATAGGTGGTGAAAGACTGGTGTCACAGGAAATTGAGGGATTAAAGAGAGAGATTCTTCTCTTGTTATAACACCTAAAGCAAGCGCATCCTCAAGTAACCTATCAAGTTTTCTAGTAAATTCCTTCTCAGGATTACATGATAGTTTCCTATATGTTATACCATCTTCTAATTGACTATATGCTTCCTCAATGTTGTGAGTCTTACTCATGACTACGACATTCCCACCTTTGTCTGACATACGAATAACCAGATCATGTTCATTCTCTAACTGCTTAATGGCTGCCTTTTGTCTATTTGTTAGATTGTTTCTTTGATTTGTTAATACACTTTTGCTACCCAATTCCACAATTTCTTTTTCCACTTGCTTTTGAAATAGGTTGATGTGTGTGCCCCTAGATTGGGTGGGATAAAAATTTGATCTTAATTTCTTTGGCTTTGGAACATTGAAATCATTAATCCTGTCACTATTTGTATCCAACATTCTCAGTTGTTCTAAAGTGCATATATCCTTAAAATCAAGATTTAAGTCCGAATTTGCAACAATATTTGTGTTCAACTGATTAATGTTGGAGTCAAGTGAATCACTGTTATCAGCTGTTATTTCATTTGACACATCATCGTCTAAATCATCTATTTCATTGGTAGTGGAAAAATATTTGTGCAAAGTAAGCTTCCTTACAAACTTATTGATATCTAACAACGTATTAAATACTGAAAAGGTAAAACCCAGTCCTTTAGACAATACATTAATGTGGTCCGTTGTGAGTTGGAAATCAGATAAATTGATGACACTGAGGGCTAGTTCTTCTTTGATCCCCTTTTGGATACTCTTCTTCCTTCTCCTGAATCCAGCTCTCCACGTCCTTTTTCTTTTCCTAAAGGGATGTCCTGATTTTTCGCCTTTGAACGGATATCACCTTCTTTTTTCTCACTGCTGTCATGTGATGAACTCTGTAATGAGAGAGAGGGAAGGGGAGAGAGAGAAGAAGAAGAAGAGGAAGAGGAGCTTTCATCAGAAGAAACTGAATCTTGATCTGAGGTATCTGGTTCGGTGGAAGAGAACACCACCTTTTTGTTTTTACTCTTATTTTTCTTTAAGATAGACTTAGGTTCCACTTGCGGTGTTGATCCACTCGCCATATGTACCTTTTTTTTGTTTTTGTTTTTATTTTTATTGAATTTTTGGCTCTGTTCTTCACCATCTGTGTTTCCAGTGGAATCATAGTCCCTTTGTTGGTTCCCAGAAAATCTGCGGGGCCGCCTAGTAAACCTAGACCAGTCATAAACCTTATTTTTGAGGTAGTCCTCTTGATCTCTATTGAATTTCCTTCCTTTAAGTGAGGCTAATTCATTATCGGATTTGCATATTTTTTTCTTCATATTTGATTTTAACTCAGAATACTCTTCCTCCTGTTTGTGATTTTTTAACTCTTGTTTAAGATTGTGGATCTGTCCCTTTAGGGAGTCCCTTTTAAGATTTTTGCTCCTTATAAGGATGTCCATGATCGTTAATGAGCAGGTAGTAAGGGCATCTTTCCACTCCGTTGTCAGACCATCATCATTTAAATCAAAGGAAGGGAATTTCTTTATCCTTAACCCCCTGGGAATTCTTTTAGACTCCACATAGTGTTCAAAGGCTCCAACATCCCACATTAAACGTAGATCTGTCAAGAGTAACCGTTCAAGCTGATTAAATAAATTTTTAATGTCGTTGTCAATGAATTCCTTGTCTCCCAACGAAAATAAAGATTGAAAATAAGTTTTTCTACTTTGTATGTTGAAAATTGATTTATTGAGGCTAATATCTTCCCCCTCCATATTTGTGCAGAGTGCTAATGTGCTGAAAAAATGATTTGTAACGTCAAAAGTGCACTATAAAATCAGTATGAGGCGTATGGTAACATCAAAAGTGCACTATAAAATCAGTATGAGGTGTATGGGCCAAAAAGGATGTTGCTATGTAGGATTTTATAAAATGTTATCACAGATTCCAGCAAAAATGGTATTGCTGTAATACTATGGCTATAAACTCGGCTCAGTCCGAGATCGCCTATTCAAAGTGTGCTAAGTACTCTGCTTTTCAGCAAACAGCTGTTAATTCCTTTGGCTAAAGATGTCGCCGTGATTATATGAAAGAAAATTTTATCACAGATTCGAAAAAATGGTGTTGCCGTAATACTATGGCTATAAACTCGGCTCAGTCCGAGATTGCCTGTTCAAAGTATGCCAAGTACTCGGGTTTTCAGCAAACAGCTGATCACTCCTTTGGCTAAAGATGTTGCCATGATTACATGAGAGAAAATGCTCGGGTCAGTCCGAAATCACCTTTTCACAGTATACCAAACATTTGGTTATGCCGCAAACAGCTGATCCTTGATTTGGCCATAATCACATGGTAATATAATCGGTTCAATCCGAGATCACCTCTTCAAAGCATACAGTATACTCGGCTTTACCACAAACAGCTAATCAATCATATAGCTAAGGATGTTGCTGTAATTGTATGAAAATGTACTTAGTCAATCCAAGATCACTTTTTGAAAATGTACAAAGCACCCGGCTTTACCCGGCTTTACCGCACACAGCTGATCCTTCGCTTAATAGAAGGGAACAGCTGATCCTTTGTTACAGACACTGAAAATACCCATAAAGTTCAAGAATCCGTTTGTATATTTGTATGTTATTCACCACATAACTCATCAGATTATTAAACAGCAGTGTGAAATTTATAAAATCAAAGAAACACACTTAATGAATTATTTTATGTTCAATGGAGAATATTTCTTAGAAATATGTGGTACAGCGATGGGGGCGAAATTTGCGCCCTCATTCGCTAATTTATTTGTGGGATGGTGGGAGCTCAACAGTCTCTACAGCAATAGCAATCCGTTATTAGATAACATCTGTATGTATATGAGATACATCGATGATCTCATCTTTGTGGTAAAAGGTGACTTTGTTTTTGAAGATTTCCTTGATTTTGTAAACAGCAATGATTTACATTTGAAATTTACAGGAGAAATTCAGGACAGAGAAATCCATTTTTTTGGATCTCACCTTGGTTGGTTCAATTGAACACAATGGGGTCATCACAGATACATACAGAAAACCAACATCGGGCAACACGATTTTACATGCAACGTCTTGTCACCCCAAACATTTAATAAAATGTATTCCCAGGAGCCAGCTTCTCAGGCTTCGTAGAAATTCCAACTCAGAGGAGTTATTTAACTTACAGGCATGTAAACTGATAGACAGATTAAGTGCAAGGGGTTATGATCCTAACCTATTGCAGCAGTCACTGAATGATGTTAGAAAGAACCCAAGGCCTTCTAATCGAAGTGAGACTAATTATTCAAAGAAAACTGGGTTTGATAGGGATAAGGTAGTCTTTTCTACTGAATTTTCCCTACAATTCGATGCCTTATGCAATATAATTAAAAGGAATTTGCCAGTTCTTAAGGGTGATGATACTCTGGTGGGTATTGTTGACAAAGTTAAATTTGTATCCAAAAAAGCACCAACTCTTGCCAAAAATCTTTCCCCTAGTATGGTCAATAGTAACCTAAGAGAAATAGGAATGCAATGGCTTAATAAGAAGGGCACTTTTAAATGTCTATCAAAAAACTGTCTCACTTGTCAACAGATTTCAACTGGGGTAGACTTTTCCAGCCATGCAACCAAACAAAATTTTAAAATGAATCATTATGCCAATTGTGGTACTACTTTTGTAGTCTACCTTATAGAGTGTACCCTTTGTTTTGAACAGTATGTAGGTCAGACCTCACGTGCCTTTAGGTCTAGGATAGGCGAACATAAGAGGGACATTAAAAACTATAACAAGGACTCCAGTGTAGACATTTTAATTGTTTCCATTTCACAGACCAACCCAAATTCACGGTTAAAGTAATAGATTTGGCTAAAAAAACAATTAGAGGTGGGAATATTTATAATATACTATCCAAGAAAGAACTTTTCTGGATTTGGAAATTAAACACCAGGGAACCCCATGGACTAAACAAAGAATGGGATATTAGCTATTTTGTGGAATAGTTATAGTCTTATTATAGTTTTATTTTGGTTGCGTGTTTGGTTACAATATCTTTTGACTATGGAATTAATAATAACAAAAATATTTTTCTATATGTATGTTACAAGTATACATACATTTATATTAGTATATATGTTTTCCCATTAATTCAGTATTTATATATTTGTTGTAGCATACTTTGTTCCACCTCCATATTACATATACTTTCTCAGAAGCACTTTTTAATATGAATTAAAGGTCCTACTATTATTATGAATATTACCAGGAATATTGAGGGAGATTGGGCTATCCCGCCATCTGATAAATACTATTTAAACTAATATGTACACTGTCCTTATCAATTGATCATATCATAAAATTGTATGAATCATACATATAAATGAATTTTGGTTATGACAACAATATGTATTATGTAAATTCATTATTTTAAAAATTATATATGTTTACTTTATTTCTCGAGGCTAATTGTAGAAATTTGTAGCAAAATTCATTATTATATATTCTTTAGTTATAATGGTAAAAGATTTTCTTTCTTTTTTGCAATTCACTTTTTTTTATGTTTTTAATTTCAATTTGAATTTTTATTTTATGTTAGATTTTTCTTCACACCTTGGTAGTGCACATTTTATGTTGAAATCCATTCCTATGGGAGTGTTAGATCTTTAGCATTTTGATTGGTTATTGCTCTCTTTAAAGGTGCACTACACAGGTGGGGAGTTATCCTATGATTAAGTGCTGCATAGCACGAAATATGTTAGGACTCCGCTCCCCCCTCCAGCCTTGAACTTGGCGTTGTGCTGTGCTGTTTGTGTTCACTGGTTTTAATTTTTGGAAATAAATTTTGAATTTTAACACTACGATTTGGGAGCGCGGCTGCTTCTTCCTACCATTGCATTCTTGGAGTTGGCTCAACTTTCATACAGCTGGCACCCCGCCATCAGTGCACCTTCAGTTGCCGGAATCCACCGGCTTGGATTGGGCTACAGCGTATACACCTCCTGGGCTGTAGCTACGTCACCTCCCTCACATTGCATTAATGTTACTATACTACAGCCAGCTATGTGGCATTGATATATTAACACACTAGTGTTATAACACATGAACTAAGTGACATAGGGTATTTTAATATAATTTATTCAGCTGCAATATTTCCTATATAGATATATAACATCAAGTACTATACGGTCAGACCAACTAGTCGTGCTATACATGATTAAACAGCTACCATTTCCTGGCTAGTATATGTCTTAGGTGATTGTTCTACTATTAGGTCACCCGATTTATTTCTGCTCTTAATCCACTGACTGTGCATCATTAAGCAGTTACATACCCATTTGGCCATTACCCGTCTTAAACGGTAAGTTCAAACGTACCTTCCCAAATTTATTGTGGGTTTTAGTCCACCAAAGCCCCCTCATATGATAAGGTAGCATGCCCATTGGTAAATATTGACCCAGGACCATTTTTTGAATTTACCTGTCATTTTTGAGGATCTTATTTGGAAACAAAAACTAACTTGCTGCATGTGTTTTTAATTTTGTTACTCACTTTTAATTATAACCAATAAAGTTTAATATTTTATATTCCAGTTTGTATACAATCCCCACACTTGAGAGAAGAATGCTTTCAATAGTGTCCGGTGTTTCACTTGTCTGGAATGTTATCCCTTTTATTTTCACAGGTTCACAGCTTTGTGTAACGGTAATTCCCTCATATTGTGTAGGAAGAAACAGAATTAAAAACATTGTGTAAAACAGTTTTATTAAAAAATGCAATAAAAAAATGTAAGTGTAGCATAGGCATTATAGATGGTTCACACACGTCTCCTACAACGAAGTCCCAAACAGTTTTACTACATAGTAAAATAAGTCTCTAGTTGCAGATATAATCCTAATATATAGAAAAATATTTATCAGAATTAAATGAGTATATGTTTAAAGGGACACTGAACCCATTTTTTTTCTTTTGTGAATCAGAGAGAGCATGCAATTTTAAAGGGACAGTAAACACCAGAATTTTTGTTGTTTAAAAAGGTAGATAATCCCTTTATTACCCATTCCCCAGTTTTGCATAACCAACACAGTTATAATAATATACTTTTTACCTCTGTGATTACCTTGTATCTAAGCCTTTTCAAACTGCCTCCTTATTTCAGTTCTTTTGACAGACATCCATTTGTAGCCAATCAGTGCTTGCTCTTAGGAGCTTCACGTACCAGAGCTCAATGTTATCTATATTATCTATATGAAACACATGAACTAACGCCCTCTAGTGGTGAAAAACTGTCAAAATGCTTTCCGATTAGAGGCAGTCTTCAAGGTCTAAGAAATTAGCACATGAACCTCCTAAATTTAGCTTTCAACTAAGAATACCAAGAGAAGAAAGCAAAATTGGTAATAAAAGTAAATTAGAAAGTTGTTTTAAAATGACATGCCCTATTTAAATCTTGAAAGTTTTTGTGACTTTACTGTCCCTTTAAGCAATTTTCTAATTTACTCCTATTATCAATTTTTCTTCGTTCACTTGCTATCATTATTTGAAAAAGAAGGCATCTATAAGCTTCTTTTTTGTTTCAGGACTCTGGACAGCACTTTTTTTATTGGTGGATGAATTTATCCACCAATCAGCAAGAATAACCCAGGTTATTCACCAAAAATGGGCCGGCATCTAAACTTACATTCTTGCATTTCAAATAAAGATACCAAAAGAAGGAAGAAAAATTGATAATAGGAGTAAATTAGAAAGTTGCTTAAAATTGCATGCTCTATCTGAATCACGAAAGAAAAAAAATCGGGTTCAGTGTCCCTTTAAGCAGATATCTACAAAACAACTTTCCTATTTACATAGTTAAATAAATAGTCTAGTCAAAATTAAACTTTCATGATTCAGATACTGTATAGCAGCAATTTTAAGCATCTTTCTAACTTACTCCTATTATCAATTTTTCTTCGTTCTCTTGGTATCTTTATTTGAAAAAGCAAGAATGTAAGCTTAGGAGCCGGTCCATTTTTTGGTTCAGCACCTGGGTTGCGCTTGCTGATTAGCGGCTAAATGTAGCCATCAATCAGCAAGTGCTACCCAGGTGCTGAACCAAAAATGGACCGGCTCCTAAGATTACATTCAAATAAAGATACCAAAAGAACAAAGAAAATTTGATAATAGGAGTAAATTAGAAAGTTGCTTAAAATCGCTGCTCTATCTGAATCATGAAAGTTTAATTTTGACTAGACAATTCCTTTAAGTTTACTTAGTATCCTTTGTTTAAAATCATACTTAGGTATGCTCCGGAGCAGCAATGCACAATTGGAAGCTTGATGTTGATTGGTGGCTGCACATATATGCCTCTTGTCAATGCCTCAACCAACGAGTTCAGCTAGCTCCCAGTAGTGCATTGCTGCTCCTTCAACAAAAGATATTAAGGGAATGCAACACATTTAATAATTAAGGTCAATCGGAAAGTTGTTAAATTATATGTTGCATTTGAATCATGAAAGAAAAAAAAATGTTTCATGTCCCTTTAAGGAAATAGTCATAATGTAGCAGTGTCTTTCTGAAATGATTCTGGGGATTTGCTAATGTTAAAGGGACATTAAAAAAAAAATTACCATAATTTTATCTCCCCCCCCCCCCCCCAGAACACACTCATTAAAATACATATTTAGCTTCCTTTGTTGTGTCTGATTAGGAACAGATATAAACAACCTCTTGCACATATCACCCAATCACTGTGCAGCATGTATATGGTGTCATGATTCTGCTCTGCATGAAATTCACAGCATCTGGGGGGGTGGGATTGGAAACACTACAATTTAAACTATAGGAAAATAATGCAAAATATTGAAAGGTAATGCAATTCTTTTTTAGTTATTTATAATCTAGATTTTTTTATGTGGAATACAATTTTGAGTTTACTGTCCCTTTAATTTATAAAACTTATGTCAAAGGATTGTGGGGAAATGATGTCAAAAGTTTTTTTATTGGTGCCAGTCAATGACTAACCTTTCTAAAACAATTTTGCATCCCAACAGCAGCCAATTATAAAGCACATATTCTCTTTTGGAAATATGCTTCACTCATAGTAAATTAAAGGACCACTTAATTTGTATAATTGACAAATAGGTTATTAAAAGACAATGTAATAGCACTTATTTTGGATTTGAGAATTCCATTTTCCCTCCCTCTGTATCACGTGACAGTCATCAGCCAATCACAAATCACATTGAAGTATAGATTTTGCTTTCTTGCACATGCTCAGTAGGAGATGGTACTTCAAAAGTGTTAAAAAAAAAAAGACTGCACATTTTTATGATGCAAATTTTTTTGTTTTATGTTATGCTGTATCTGAATCATAAAAGCTTTATTTTGGCTTTAGTGTTCCCATTTAAAGGAATATAAAACAGTACTTCTTTAGGAACAACAAATATTATTACTTTACTTTAGATTAATGTAAACATAAAAAGTAACAAATGTTTTTTTTTCTAAAAAATCATGGACAATAAACTAACTGGAACTACTTCATAGTGTTTAGCAACGTTTTAGAAGAAACACTACACCTTTGCCTTCCTGTTGATGCCTCCTTCTCCTTGAGGGGCTTGGACAGGAAGTAATGGACACTGCATAAATGAAGTTAAAAAAGGGATTTTAAGGTAAAATCCTTTTTAAAATTATGAATAATACATATTGCAATTATTTATATTATAAGTATAAGCCACTGCTTAGTGCTTTTGTTACTACTATGAAACAGACTGTTTAACGTCCCTTTAATGAATATTTTAATCTTTTGAGCCCTATCATATTGAAAACCACAGAGCTTAAAAAAAACAACAGTAGATTTATTATGTTCCAGAAATTAGGTTTTTATACAAAGAAGAAAATGACAGGAGTGAGCGGGAATGATCTTTATACAGAGAGAACCAATTCATTAAGGGCTTCTTTTATCGTTTTTTTCCAGAAGAGGTGAACAGTGCATTGGTTTGGTTCCCACAGTGATTGTTTAAGGATGTGCAATGCAAATGATTAACCCCTTCAGCAAGTTTACTAAAGATAACAATTAAGAAGCCCAGGTTATTTATTTAACCCCTTGGTTGCTAAATAATCTCTAGCAGAGAAGGGGTTCATAGAACTTGAGGTTTGATGCTAGCAACCGCTGTTCCTGCGCATGAAGGCGTGACCTCTAACAGGGTACTGCATCTCAATGAAGGCCATGGGTCCGATGGTGATGTCACAGGGGCCCACAGCCTTGAAGCCACACTTAGAGTAGAAAGGAACCAAGAAATCTTCACACATGAGAACGGCACGACGGGCATAGGGCAGGCATCGTAGATACTGGAGGTAACGCCAAAGCAAGATTGAGCCCTTGCCCTGCTGGCGAAAAGTGCGGTGAACAGCCAGGACATGGATGTGCACAGAGGAACCATGGGGCTTGTGGAGCGTGAGGGCGTCCTATAAGAGAAGAAGGGGACTGTGAGAAACCAACCTTCTAGGTCATCTATAGTAACATTGTGGGTGAGGGATGGTATCATCTCCACCATAATGCAGTTACCTGGCCAAGTCTGTCCTGATCCCACAGTGATCCAATGATGAATGCTACAAGCCGTCCCTCCTCAAACCAGCCAAGAGATAGCTCTGGACAGAGGGTCAGGAAGTGTCTGACTTCATCCAAATGGAGTGGACACTCACCGGACACAGAGATGAAAGCTGTAGGGGGAGAGAGATTGAGTAATTAGTTGTTACAATGAGCAATTTAATAAAAAAACTGGTTAAATATAGTGAATAACACTTTTTACAAGTTGTAGCAATTGAAGAGCGGAACATTGAACACAGAGAGACTTAAATAGTAACTTTAAGAGATGCGACGAGGGAGGTAAAAGCAAAAGGTTTACGTAGAAAGAGGTAGTAAGCAAGGCAATGAGAACAATATCTTAAAGGGACACTGAACCCAACATTTTTCTTTTGTGATTCAGATAGAGCAGGCAATTTTAAGCAACTTTCTAATTTAATCCTATTTTAATTTTTTCTTTGTTCTCTTGCTATCTTTATTTGAAAAAGAAGGCATTTAAGCTTTTTGTTTGGTTCAGTGCTCTGGACAGCACTTTTGTTGTTCGGTTGTTCGCCAAAAATGGGCCGGCATCTAAACTTAAATTCTTGCATTTCAAATAAAGATACCAAGAGAATTTAGTTTTGTTCTCTTGGTATGCTTTGTTGAAGAGTAAAGCTAGGTAGCTTAGTAGCATGCACTTGTTTTTAGCAGTTTATGGCAGCAGCGACAAACTATACCAAGAAAACTAGGCAGAATTGACAAGAGAAATAAACTGCATAGATGTTTAAAATTTAATTCTCTACTCAATCCAATTGTTTAATTTTTACTTTACCGTACCTGAAATGAAAGTCTTACTAAAAGCAGATCTATGTCACTGTAATGTGGTGCCTGTTCACTAAAGTGCTGATTGCAAGCTGTATTGCTGACATTTTCCTGCTAATGAGCCTTTGCCCTAATTCCATCTGATGTGTTTTGTTGTGTGACAGGGCCATTCTTTTGTATATATAAATTGTATAGGTCTGTAACAAGAGCTAAATTTGCAGCAACAAAAATAATAAATCATTTAAAATGGTAATTGTAGGTAAATGTGTAGGAATTTTGCTAATTTACTGCAGTCCACAGATAGACTCCTTGAAAACTCTCAAGTATGTTTACTTGGTCTCACTTGCTGTGACCAATCAGGATTCAGGAGCTCCTCACTGATCTAAGCAATCTCTACTGGGAATAGTGCATTAACTTAAAGGACCAGTATAGTCAAAATTTAAAATGACATGCCCTATTTCAATCATGAAAGTTTAACAACTTTCCAATTTACTTTTATCATCAATTTTGCTTTTTTCTTTTGGTATTCTTAGTTGAAAGCTAAACCTAGGAGGTTCATATGCTAATTTCTTAGACCTTGAAGGCCGCCTCTTATCTGAATGCATTTTGATTTTTTTTCACAACTAAAGGGTGCAGGGTGTGTTCTGGGACTCTGCATCGAACAATAAAGGTCTTTTATTGAATTTGGAGGCTGGAATCATTCTGTTTTGATGTACAAGTGGATTTGGCAAATCTGATATTCCATGCCCCTTGACAGAAGAAAAGTGTGCTGTTTTCCACATCTTTTGGAAGCTAGTTAGTTCATGTGTAACATTAGATTACATTGTTCTCACGCCCGTGGAGTTACCTAGAAGTCAGTACATGCAATATTAGCACTAGCGAACAAGCAATGATATGTGTTTAACCTCCTCAAAGGGGTTAAACCCAAAGTTAATGTACCGCCCAGGAGCCATAGAGCACTGCTTTTTTTTTATTAGTCTGTGGGTGATCTAGCCCAGTGTTTCCCAAACATGGCCCTCATTTACCCTCAACAGGCCTGGTTTTCATTATCGCTGAACTAGTGCACAGGTGAAATAATCAGCTTATGGGTGAGAGCCTGTTAGTAACTATGGTTACTGATCAGCTGATTACTTCACCTGTGCACTAGTTCAGCGATAATGAAAACCTGGCCTGTTGGGGGTACGTGAGAACCACGTTTGGGAAACATTGATCTAGCTTGTCAGAGGCCATATCTTTAAAAGTATATAAAAGTACAAAAAGAAAATGCTGTTGTGTTAGAACATTGTATTATTGCACTGTGCCTTTCAGGTATATGTGTTTAACTCCTGCAAAGGAGTAAATGCGCAAGTATATATATTTTATCCTGTTTTAGCATCATTGTTTATTAACAAACCTCCAGCATATTCTGCAGCACTGAGTAAAGGAGCTATAAATGCTGTGGGAACAAACCTCACGTCACTAGGAGAACTTACAATCAAGGTGTTTACTATTAAGCTCTGCTGGAGCTTTTCTTTTGGGTTTAACCCTTTAAGGACACAGCTTTCAGTTTGCTCAATTGTTTTATGACGGAAAAATTCCGTCATATGTCCTTAAGAGGTTAAAGTAAAATGAGATTATTTAACTCATTGATTGTAAATAGCAAAGTATGAAAATGTATTATTACTTTTCAACATAATCAAAATTCCTCATTCATTCATCACTGGTGGTGTTCAGATGCACTTCCTTATTGTTTTTGGTGCCCCTGTTTTATAACCTGCTCCACACAGGTACATGAAGCCCCTCATCTGAAAGTGTCTCATCCCCTGCACCACACAGGTACATGCAGCCCCTCATCTGAAAGTGTCTCATCCCCTGCACCACACAGGTACATGCAGCCCCTCATCTGAAAGTGTCTCATCCCCTGCACCACACAGGTACATGCAGCCCCTCATCTGAAAGTGTCTCATCCCCTGCACCACACAGGTACATGCAGCCCCTTATCTGAAAGTGTCTCATCCCCTGCACCACACAGGTACATGCAGCCCCTCATCTGAAAGTGTCTCATCCCCTGCACCACACAGGTACATGCAGCCCCTCATCTGAAAGTGTCTTATCCCCTGCACCACACAGGTACATGCAGCCCCTCATCTGAAAGTGTCTTATCCCCTGCACCGCACAGGTACATGCAGCCCCTCATCTGAAAGTGTCTCATCCCCTGCACCACATAGGTACATGCAGCCCCTCATCTGAAAGTGTCTCATCCCCTGCACCACACAGGTACATGCAGCCCCTCATCTGAAAGTGTCTCATCCCCTGCACCACACAGGTACATGCAGCCCCTCATCTGAAAGTGTCTCATCCCCTGCACCACACAGGTACATGCAGCCCCTCATCTGAAAGTGTCTCATCCCCTGCACCACACAGGTACATGCAGCCCCTCATCTGAAAGTGTTTCATCCCCTGCACCACATAGGTACATGCAGCCCCTCATCTGAAAGTGTTTCATCCCCTGCACCACATAGGTACATGCAGCCCCTCATCTAAAAGTCTCACATTCCCTGCACCACATAGGTACATGCAGTCCTTCATCTGAAAGTGGCTCATCCCCTGCACCACACAGGTACATGCAGCCCCTCATCTGAAAGTGTCTCATCCCCTGCACCACATAGGTACATGCAGCCCCTCATCTGAAAGTGTCTTATCCCCTGCACCACACAGGTACATGCAGCCCCTCATCTGAAAGTGTCTTATCCCCTGCACCGCACAGGTACATGCAGCCCCTCATCTGAAAGTGTCTCATCCCCTGCACCACATAGGTAAATGCAGCCCCTCATCTGAAAGTGTCTCATCCCCTGCACCATACAGGTACATGCAGCCCCTCATGTGAAAGTGTCTCATCCCCTGCACCACACAGGTACATGCAGCCCCTCATCTGAAAGTGTCTCATCCCCTGCACCACTCAGGTACATGCAGCCCCTCATCTGAAAGTGTCTCATCCCCTGCACCACACAGGTACATGCAGCCCCTCATCTGAAAGTGTTTCATCCCCTGCACCACATAGGTACATGCAGCCCCTCATCTGAAAGTGTTTCATCCCCTGCACCACATAGGTACATGCAGCCCCTCATCTAAAAGTCTCACATCCCCTGCACCACATAGGTACATGCAGTCCTTCATCTGAAAGTGGCTCATCCCCTGCACCACACAGGTACATGCAGCCCCTCATCTGAAAGTGGCTCATCCCCTGCACCACATGGGTACATGCAGCCCCTCATCTGAAAGTCTCACATCCCCTGCACCACACAGGTACTTGCAGCCCCTCATCTGAAAGTGTCTTATCCCTGCACCACATAGGTACATGCAGCCCCTCATCTCAAAGTCTCATATCCCCTGCACCACACAGGTACATGCAGCCCCTCATCAGAAAGTCTTGCATCCCCTGCAGCACATAGGTACACGCAGCCCCTCATCTCAAAGTCTCATATCCCCTGCACCACACAGGTACATGCAGCCCCTCATCTGAAAGTGTATCATCCCCTGCACCACACAGGTACATGCAGCCCCTCATCTGAAAGTGTCTTATCCCCTGCACCACACAGGTACATGCAGCCCCTCATCTGAAAGTGTCTTATCCCCTGCACCGCACAGGTACATGCAGCCCCTCATCTGAAAGTGTCTCATCCCCTGCACCGCACAGGTACATGCAGCCCCTCATCTGAAAGTGTCTTATCCCCTGCACCGCACAGGTACATGCAGCCCCTCATCTGAAAGTGTCTCATCCCCTGCACCACACAGGTACATGCAGCCCCTCATCTGAAAGTGTCTCATCCCCTGCACCACACAGGTACATGCAGCCCCTCATCTGAAAGTGTCTCATCCCCTGCACCACACAGGTACATGCAGCCCCTCATCTGAAAGTGTTTCATCCCCTGCACCACATAGGTACATGCAGCCCCTCATCTGAAAGTGTTTCATCCCCTGCACCACATAGGTACATGCAGCCCCTCATCTAAAAGTCTCACATCCCCTGCACCCCATAGGTACATGCAGTCCTTCATCTGAAAGTGGCTCATCCCCTGCACCACACAGGTACATGCAGCCCCTCATCTGAAAGTGGCTCATCCCCTGCACCACATGGGTACATGCAGCCCCTCATCTGAAAGTCTCACATCCCCTGCACCACACAGGTACTTGCAGCCCCTCATCTGAAAGTGTCTTATCCCCTGCACCACATAGGTACATGCAGCCCCTCATCTCAAAGTCTCATATCCCCTTCACCACACAGGTACATGCAGCCCCTCATCAGAAAGTCTTGCATCCCCTGCAGCACATAGGTACACGCAGCCCCTCATCTCAAAGTCTCATATCCCCTGCACCACACAGGTACATGCAGCCCCTCATCTGAAAGTGTCTCATCCCCTGCACCACACAGGTACATGCAGCCCCTCATCTGAAAGTGTCTTATCCCCTGCACCACATAGGTACATGCAGCCCCTTATCTCAAAGTCTCATATCCCCTGCACCACACAGGTACATGCAGCCCCTCATCAGAAAGTCTTGCATCCCCTGCAGCACATAGGTACACGCAGCCCCTCATCTCAAAGTCTCATATCCCCTGCACCACACAGGTACATGCAGCCCCTCATCTGAAAGTGTCTCATCCCCTGCACCACACAGGTACATGCAGCCCCTCATCTGAAAGTGTCTCATCCCCTGCACCACACAGGTACATGCAGCCCCTCATCTGAAAGTGTCTCATCCCCTGCACCACACAGGTACATGCAGCCCCTCATCTGAAAGTGGCTCATCCCCTGCACCACACAGGTACATGCAGCCCCTCATCTGAAAGTCTTATATCCCCTGCACCACATAGGTACATGCAGCCCCTCATCTGAAAGTGTCTTATCCCCTGCACCACACAAGTGCATGCAGCCCCTCATCTGAAAGTGTCTCATCCCCTGCACCACACAGGTACATGCAGCCCCTCATCTGAAAGTGTCTCATCCCCTGCACCACACAGGTACATGCAGCCCCTCATCTGAAAGTGGCTCATCCCCTGCACCACACAGGTACATGCAGCCCCTCATCTGAAAGTGGCTCATCCCCTGCACCACACAGGTACATGCAGCCCCTCATCTGAAAGTGGCTCATCCCCTGCACCACACAGGTACATGCAGCCCCTCATCTGAAAGTCTTATATCCCCTGCACCACATAGGTACATGCAGCCCCTCATCTGAAAGTCTTACAGCCCCTGCACCACACAGGTACATGCAGCCCCTCATCTGAAAGTGTCTCATCCTCTGCACCACACAGGTACATGCAGCCCCTCATCTGAAAGTGTCTTATCCCCTGCACCACATAGGTACATGCAGCCCCTCATCTGAAAGTGTCTCATCCCCTACACACACAGGTACATGCAGCCCCTCATCTGAAAGTGTCTCATCCCCTGCACCACATGGGTACATGCAGCCCCTCATCTGAAAGTCTCACATCCCCTGCACCACACAGGTACATGCAGCCCCTCATCTGAAAGTGGCTCATCCCCTGCAACACATGGGTACATGCAGCCCCTCATCTGAAAGTGGCTCATCCCCTGCACCACATAGGTACATGCAGCCCCTCATCTGAAAGTGTCTCATCCCCTGTACCACATGGGTACATGCAGCCCCTCATCTGAAAGTCTTATATCCCCTGCACCACATAGGTACATGCAGCCCCTCATCTGAAAGTCTCACATCCCCTGCACCACACAGGTACATGCAGCCCCTCATCTGAAAGTGTCTCATCCCCTGCACCACACAGGTACATGTAGCCCCTCATCTGAAAGTGTCTCATCCCCTGCACCACATAGGTACATGCAGCCCCTCATCTGAAAGTGTCTCATCCCCTGCACCACATAGGTACATGCAGCCCCTCATCTGAAAGTGTCTCATCCCCTGCACCACATGGGTACATGCAGCCCCTCATCTGAAAGTGTCTCATCCCCTGCACCACATAGGTACATGCAGCCCCTCATCTGAAAGTGTCTCATCTCCTGCACCACACAGGTACATGCAGCCCCTCATCTGAAAGTGTCTCATCCCCTGCACCACATAGGTACATGCAGCCCCTCATCTGAAAGTGTCTCATCCCATGTACCACATGGGTACATGCAGCCCCTCATCTGAAAGTCTTATATCCCCTGCACCACACAGGTACATGCAGCCCCTCATCTGAAAGTGTCTCATCCCTATTTTGCTCCTTATCACCCTTTCACTTTAGAAATATATCTCATCACAGCTCATTTGAAAGAACCAACATTAAAAAAATGCCATAATAGCTGTTAAAGAGGGACAGTCTATTCCAGAATTGTTCTTGTTTAAGAAGATAGATAATCCCTTTATTACCCATTCCCCAGTTTTGTATAACCAACACAGTTATATTAATACACTTTTTACTTCTGTGGTTACCCTGTATCTAAGCCTCTGCAGACTGCTCCTTATCTCGGTTATATTAATATACTTTTTACCTCTGTGATTACCTTGTATCTAGCCCTCTGCAGACTGCCCCTTATCTCAGTTATATTAATATACTTTTTACCTCTGTGATTACCCTGTATTTAAGCCTCTGCAGACTGCCCCTTATCTCAGTTATATTAATACACTTTTTACTTTTGTGGTTACCCTGTATCTAAGCCTCTGCAGACTGCTCCTTATCTCAGTTATATTAATATACTTTTTACCTCTGTGATTACCTTGTATCTAACCCTCTGCAGACTGCTCCTTATCTCAGTTATATTAATATACTTTTTACCTCTGTGATTACCCTGTATTTAAGCCTCTGCAGACTGCCCCTTATCTCAGTTATATTAATATACTTTTTACCTCTGTGATTACCCTGTATCTAAGCCTCTGCAGACTGCTCCTTATCTCAGTTATATTAATACACTTTTTACCTCTGTGATTACCCTGTATCTAACCCTCTGCAGACTGCCCCTTATCTCAGTTATATTAATATACTTTTTACATCTGTGATTACCCTGTATCTAAGCCTCTGCAGAATGCTCCTTATCTCAGTTATATTAATACACTTTTTACCTCTGTGATTACCTTGTATCTAAGCTTCTACAGACTGCTCCTTATCTAAGTTATATTAATACACTTTTTACCTCTGTGATCTAAGCCTCTGCAGACTGCCCCCTTTTCTCAGTGCTTTTGACAGACAATCATAAAAGGTATATATGTACAGCTACCAATCAGCAGCTAGCTCAAGCTCCTGACCCTACCTAGGTATGCTTTTCAACAAAGGATACCAAAAGTAACAAAGCAAATTAGATAATAGAAGTAAATTGCAAAGTTATTAAAAGAAATTGCAAAAATCTGAATCATGAAATAATTTTGGGGGTTTCATGCTTCTTAAATGTTAAAAAAATATATATAAAAGAGCAACAATATGTTTTTTAAAAATAGTTTAAAAAAAAAAAAAGGTAAAGCTGTATACATTTGTATTTAGTTTAACAGAAAATTTATGTTTGTGTATAAATCATCCGTAGGGATTAGTTGCTTATTGGATGATTAGAACAACTCCCATGCATTTGTGGACTGTAACTCTCCTCTACATGATCGAAAATGAAAAATCTATCATCGTTCTGCCTGACATGAACCGCTCAGCAGATCATGTCCGACAGACATCGATGAATACCAACAGGGGCATTTAACACCAGTGGTGTTAAACACATAAATAAAGTCAGTTCCAGAGCAGCACTAAAATGGGAGCTAAGTGAACACATCAGGTGAGCCATTGACAAGGCACCTGTGTGTAGCCACCAATCAGCAGCTAGCTACAAGTAGTGCAATGCTGATCCTGAGCCTACCTAAGTATGCTTTTCATCTAAGGATACCAAGAGCAAACTAGATTCTAGACTCTTAAAGGGACATTCCAGTCAAAATTTAAATGCACATAGATTAATTAAATCTATGAATAGAAACATACTTGCAATATAAATGCATTGGCAAAAATGCTTCTAGTAAAGTTATCACTGTTTAGTGTTAGCATTTTTCTCTGCACGTGCATATGAAGCATAGCTAGATATTATCTGTGCACCAGCATTTTAAATACTGCAGCTGCTCAGAGCACCAGTGGGGCTTGCATCATGTCAGCAATTAACAAAATGAGTCATTACCAGATGATATAAGTACCTTAGGCTCTCTGACCAAGTGCTGTGTTTAAAATGCTGGTGCACGGTGCATACTTAAGTACTCTTTGGAACAGCTATAAGTTGAATTAGAAGCATTTTTGCTAATACATCTATATTTCAAAAATGCTTCTATTGAAAACTGAAAGGCACCCATGTGAATTACAATATTGGTTGGACAGTCCTTTTAAAACTGTGTAATCGATCTGGATCATGAAAGTTTAAAGTTGCCTTTTACGTCCCCCTATGTCTGTTTAAAAGGACATGAAACCCACATTTTTTCTTTTATGATTCAGAAAGAGAATGCAATTTTAAACAACTTTCCTGTTTACTTCTGTTATCTAATTTGCTTCATTCCCTTGATATCCTTTGTTGAAAAGCATATCTAAATAGGCTCAGAAGGTGCTGATTGGTGACTGCACATAGATGCTTTGTGTGATTGGCTTACCATGTGCATTGCTATTTCTTCAACAAAGGATAGCTGTATAATGAAGCAAATTATATAATAGAAGTAAATTGGAATGTTGTTTAAAATTGTATTCTCTACCTGAATCATGAAAGAAACCATGTGGGTTTTATGTCCCTTTAAATAACAAAACCATTTTGACGTAAAGGACTATTAAACACAGTAGACTCATATAATAAATAAATGCACAATACAAACACAACACAAAGGCACTTTGTTTGAATTTCAAATGAGCAGTAGATTTTTTTTTTTCTGTCAAATTTCAGTTAGGTCAATTTTCTTTCTCACTGCATCATGTGACAGCCATCAGCCAATTACAGAATGCATATACATATATTCTGCACATGCTCAGTAAGACCTAGTGTATGATAAAGTGTACATGTAAAATATTGTGCACATTCAGATAAAACAAGTGAATTGCAAAGTTGTTTAAAATTGTGTGCACTCTGAATAATGAAAGTTTAATTTTGACTTCTATACTTGGATGACAAAGAGGGTTGCAGCTCTTTGTCACATAATGCATTGCCACAAAGGGGTTAAAGGGAAGCAATATCAGGATTGATAAAGAAGGAATTGCTTATTTCTCTCTTACCTTCCCTCTCAATCTCAAAAACGCTGACTGCGTCCTCAGGTGAAAGACAGCGGAACTCACTGGCTGGCAGCGTGTGGCGTCTCTGCTGCCGCGGTGAGCGCGTGTATATCGGCTTCATGAAGGGGACTACATTCAACACCGACATGGCAGGCTTCAAATCTCTCTTTCGCTTCTGCCAACTCTGTGCAACCTGTCAGCAACAAACAGTATCCTTCTATCAGCAGCGGTCTTTATATAGCATAGATAAGTGACACATAACCGGAGGTGCGCCAATGGCATTATCCATTTATTGCACCTTATTAATATGCAAACTGTTTTACCATATAATTTAGATGCTGATATACACTCCTACATTATGCTGCTTTTATGGTATTCATTTCCATAACACCTGGGCTTATCATTTTGCATAATTCAGTCTAATTTTAAGGTAATTGTAAAGAAAAACACATTTCTGTATAAGGGTAAGGGGTCCCTTTTTTGAAGAGTATACTATCTAATAGAACGTTTATAAAACAAATCTTTGTATCTCTTCACACTATAGAGCGTAAATACATTTAAAAGTTACCAATACATTCTGCAACACTCACATTGTTATGATGGCATGTATATTGTGATAGATAGATAGATAGATAGATAAATAGATAGAGATACACATACTAACTATATATATATATATATATATATATAGTTAATATTATATCTTTAATTAATATATTTACACTCTATAATCAGAAACAATAAAAAAATTATACACTTTAGATTAGATAGATAGATAGATAGATAGATAGATAGATAGATAGATGATAGAAAACCATACAATGCCAAAATTATTATTTATCCTTCCATGAGTAGAACACTATGGCAGAACAGAGACTATTAAATATTAATGATGTTTACATGCCTTTCAATTTAATGAATGAAACATTTCTCATATGAGAGCAGTTAATCATTTTAATGTTTTTTTTACATTTATTAATAACCTAAAAATTGTTTACAGAGTCAGGGAAAAAAAGCTTGGAAGTGCGACTATAATTATGGAGCACGCGGTGCATTAAAAGACCCTACGTCAGCTTTGAAACGCTCTCATTAGTATGATTGCTAGGTGCGAATGGTGAAGGAGATAGGGATAATGAACACTTAGATGATTATGCTAGGCTGGTATTTTTTTTATTATATTTTGTTTTCTGTTGTGCAACGTGACATTGCCTTGGTAAATCCTTTAGACCTAAGACCAAGAGGGACTAGATTCAGTAGAACGCACCACTATGGCTAAATGATACCTGCTACAGTCTATTCCTAGAAATATGCAACTTCTGTTTTATTTTGTTTTTTCTTCCATTCTAGAACCCGCACGTGCACTCACCAACCTAGAGAGTCAGTGCATTTTTCAGGCATGTTTTATTAAAGAAGCATGAAACCCAAATGTTTTCTTTCATGATTCAGATAAAATATGCAATTTTAAACAACTTTCCAATTTACTTCTATTATCTAATTTGTTTTGTTCTCTTGGTGTCCATTGTTGAAAAGCATGCCTAGGTAGGCTTGGGAGCTGCTGATTGGTGGCTGCACATATATGCATCATGTTATTGGCTCATCCATGTGCGTTGCTATTCTTCAGAAAAGAATACCAAGAGAATGAAGCAATGATGTAGGAAGCACAGATACAATAATACATAAAGTTGTACAGATACTGGCACTTCTGCAAAACAAAGGCTTAAAGGACCATTATTGAGAGCATGTCATTTTATCACTATTGACCCTGCAAATCTGTGTTTAACCTCCCACAAAGGAATTAAACACATATGTAAAGTAACACTCAAATTGCTGCATTAGTCCCACAACCCTGCTGTGCAACTAGCTCTGCTGAGCAGTTTGTGCTTGGGGACAGTATTTGTGTGGGTTAAACACATAGGCCCAGATTTAGAGTTGGGCGGTAGCCGTTAAAATCAGCGTTAGAGGCTCCTAACGCTGGTTTTTACCACCCGCTGGTATTTAGAGTCAGTCAGGAAAGGGTCTAACGCTCACTTTGCAGCCGCGACTTTTCCATACCGCAGATCCCCCTACACCAATTGCGTAGCCTATTTTTTCAATGGGATCTTTCTAACGCCGGTATTTAGAGTCGTGGCTGAACGACAAAACTCCAGCCGCAGAAAAAAGTCAGTAGTTAAGAGCTTTCTGGGCTAACGCCGGTTTATAAACCTCTAAACTACTGTGCTCTAAAGTACACTAACACCCATAAACTACCTATGTACCCCTAAACCGAGGTCCCCCCACATCGCCGCCACTCTATTAACATTTTTTAACCCCTAATCTGCCGCTCCGTACACCGCCGCCAGCTACGTTATCCCTAAGTACCCCTAATCTGCTTCCCCTAACACCGCCGACACCTATATTATATTTATTAACCCCTAATCTGCCGCCCCCGCTATCGCTGACACCTGCATATTATTATTAACCCCTAATCTGCCGCTCCGTACACCGCGGCCACCTACGTTATACCTATGTACCCCTAATCTGCTGCCCCTAACACCGCCGACCCCTATATTATATTTATTAACCCCTAATATGCCACCCCCAACGTCGCCTCCACCTACCTACAATAATTAACCCCTAATCTGCCAACCGGAGCTCACCGCTACTATAATAAATGTATTAACCCCTAATCCGCCTCACTCGTGCCTCAATAACCCTATAATAAATAGTATTAACCCCTAATCTGCTCTCCCTAACATCGCCGACACCTAACTTCAAGTATTAACCCCTAATCTGCCAACCGGAGCCGCTAACCCCTAAAGCTAATTCTAACCCTAACCCTAACACCCCCCCTAAGTTAAATATAATTTTTATCTAACGAAATAAATTAACTCTTATTAAATAAATTATTCCTATTTAAATCTAAATACTTACTTGTAAAATAAACCCTAATATAGCTACAATATAAATTATAATTATATTGTAGCTATCTGTGAACTCTAAATACCAGCGGTATTTAAAAGGTGCGGGGGGAAAAAAGCACGTGTAGCTAACGCACCCCTTTGGCCGCAGAACTCTAAATATAGCCGATAGATTTCCACGGTAGATAGTTACAAAAAAATGACATGCTCTCATTCGTATAATGGTCCTTTAAATCTAGCTGGGCTGTTGTTTATTAGAAGTTTGTTTATATATGTATATATATAATTTGCAGTATATATTTGATGCGTTAGTAGCATTTTATAATTTGCTTACTGTTTTGTTTATAAAGATAGATAATCCCTTTATTACCCATTTCCCAGTTTTGCATAACCAACACTGTTATATTAATACACTTTTTACCTCTGTGATTACCCTGTATCTAAGCCTCTGCAGACTGCTCCTTATCTCAGTTATATTAATACACTTTTTACCTCTGTGATTACCTTGTATCTAAGCCTCTGCAGACTGCCCCCTTTTGCAGTTCTTTTGACAGACTGGCATTTTAGCCAATCAGTGCTGACTCATAAATAACTCCATGGGAGTGAGCACAATGGTATCTAAATGGCAGCCACAAACTAGCATTGTCTAGCTGTGAAAATCTGTGAAAATGCATGTTACTCCATGGGTGTGAGCACAATGTTATCTATATGGCACACATAAACTAATGCCCTCTAGCTGTGAAAAACTGTCAAATGGATTCAAATAAGAGGTAGACTTCAAGGGCTTAGAAATTAGCATATGAGCCTACCTAGGTTTTAGCTTTCAACAGAGAATACCAAGAGAACAAAGCAAATTTGATAATAAAAGTAAATTGGAAAGTTGTTAAAAATGAAATGCTCTATCTGAATCATTAAACTTTTATTTTTGACTAGTCTGCCCCTTTAACCTTCTAAGAATGAAATAACATTGAGCAATAACATATGAAGAAGTATTAGCTTGGCACACAAAGCTTGGCTCACATTTTCTTGGGTATCCCAGACGCTATAGATATTGGGCTATTAAGCAATAGGAGGGCCAGTATTTAGCACGGCATTTGGACATACTGTCTACTGATATTGATTTTTTTCTCTGAAGTTGATAATATTTCCTTGTCCTTGAATTAAACTGTTAATCTTAAAAGCCTTTTAGTGACATACGTCTTTATGATTTAAACCCACACTTGTCACTTATATTTTCCTTTTGTGTCTGATTTTTTAATGTGTCAAAGATAAAAAATGGAAATCACTGAGCTGAAATAAACCATGGAAGTAATATAATATGTGAGAGATTTGATCTAAAACTCTTTAAATTTACTTTTTTATTTCCCTTTTGTTTTTAAACAAATGACCTTACAGCGTGTTTAACCCCTGCAGAGAAGGCGTGCTGTTTAGTAGGCACGAGAAAGGAATGCAAAAAGAGCTTTACCAAAGAATTGTAACATTAAACCGAAATGCATCATTATTGCCTTTTCTCAAACATCGTATTCATGTATCCCTGACACGGTCTGATAAAAAGATTTTGTTACAGATATCTGTGTTTTCCTTATTATCCATCTGTTTGTCAGTCAGCTAACTCCCCTGCATATCTATTTATTTGTCCTAGTGTTTCCTAACTTTCTTTGCTTTTGGAAAACCTTAGTCACTATTAAAAAAGTATTGACACACTCGATATCTATGTGTGTATCTATCTATCTATCTATCTATCTATGTGTGTCACTATCTATCTATCTATCTATCTATCTATCTATCTATCTATCTATCTATGTGTGTAACTATCTATCTAATGTGTGTATCTATCTATGTGCATATCTATCTATGTGCTATGTGTGTATCTATCTATGTGCGTATCTATCTAGGTGTGTATGTATCTATATATGTATGTATGTATGTGTGTATGTATCTATATGTATCTATGTGTGTATCTATCTATGTATCTATATGTATCTATGTGTGTATCTATCTATGTATCTATATGTATCTATGTGTGTATCTATGTATCTATATGTATCTATGTGTGTATCTATCTATGTATCTATATGTATCTATATGTGTATCTATCTATGTGCGTATCTATCTATGTGTGTATCTATCTATCTATGTGTGTATCTATCTATCTTTCTATCTATCTATCTATCTATGTGTGTCACTATCTATCTATCTATCTATCTATCTATCTATCTATCTATCTATCTATCTATGTGTGTAACTATCTATCTAATGTGTGTATCTATCTATGTGCATATCTATCTATGTGCTATGTGTGTATCTATCTATCTATATATGTGTGTCACTATCTATCTATCTATCTATCTATCTATGTGTGTAACTATCTATCTAATGTGTGTATCTATCTATGTGCATATCTATCTAGGTGTGTATGTATCTATATATGTGTGTATGTGTGTATGTATCTATGTATCTATATGTATCTATGTGTGTATCTATCTATGTATCTATATGTATCTATGTGTGTATCTATGTATCTATATGTATCTATGTGTGTATCTATCTATGTATCTATATGTATCTATATGTGTATCTATCTATGTGTGTATCTATCTATGTGTGTATCTATCTATCTATCTATCTATCTATGTATGTGTGTATCTATCTATGTGTGTATCTATCTATGTATCTATATGTATCTATGTGTGTATCTATCTATGTATCTATATGTATCTATGTGTGTATCTATGTATCTATATGTATCTATGTGTGTATCTATCTATGTATCTATATGTATCTATATGTGTATCTATCTATGTGTGTATCTATCTATGTGTGTATCTATCTATCTATCTATCTATCTATGTATGTGTGTATCTATCTATGTGTGTATCTATCTATGTATCTATATGTATCTATGTGTGTATCTATGTATGTATCTATATGTATCTATGTGTGTATCTATGTATCTATATGTATCTATGTGTGTATCTATCTATGTATCTATATGTATCTATATGTGTATCTATCTATGTGTGTATCTATCTATGTGTGTATCTATCTATCTATCTATCTATCTGTGTATCTATCTATGTGTGTATCTATCTATCTATCTATGTGTGTATCTATATATCTATGTGTGTAACTATCTATGTGTCTATCTATCTATCTATGTGTGTATCTATCTATCTATCTATCTATCTATCTATGTGTGTAACTATCTATCTATGTGAGTATCTATCTATGTGCTATGTGTGTATCTATCTATGTGTGTATCTATCTATCTATGTGTGTATCTATGTGTGTATCTATCTATGTGTGTATCTATCTATGTGCGTATCTATCTAGGTGTGTATGTATCTATATATGTGTGTATGTGTGTATGTATCTATATGTATCTATGTGTGTATCTATCTATGTATCTATATGTATCTATGTATCTATGTGTGTTTCTATCTATGTATCTATATGTATCTATGTGTGTATCTATCTATGTATCTATATGCATCTATGTGTGTATCTATCGATCTATGTGTGTATCTATCTATCTATCTATGTGTGTATCTATCTATGTGTGTATCTATCTATGTGTCTATCTATCTATCTATGTGTGTATCTATCTATCTATCTATCTATGTATGTATGTATCTATCTATGTATGTAAATATCTATCTATGTGTGTATCTATCTATCTATGTATGTAACTATCTATCTATGTGTGTATCTATCTATCTATCTATCTATCTATGTATGTAACTATCTATCTATGTGTGTATCTATCTATCTATGTATGTAACTATCTATCTATGTGTGTATCTATCTATGTGTGTATCTATCTATCTATCTATCTATGTATCTATGTGTGTATCTATCTATCTATGTGTGTATCTATGTGTGTATCTATCTATCTATGTATGTAACTATCTATCTATGTGTGCATCTATCTATGTGCGTATCTATCTATGTGCTATGTGTGTATCTAACTATGTATCTATATGTGTATCTATATGTATCTATGTGTGTATCTATCTATGTATCTATGCATGCATCTATGTGTATATCTATCTATCTATGTATATATGTGTGTATATGTCTATGTGTGTATCTATCTATCTGTATCTATCTATCTGTGTCTATATATCTATCTGTCTATATGTATATTTAACTAATATGATGATGAATGCATTAATGTAATTCAAGGATACAAGAATGAAATTACTGTGAACAGTAAAGTATACAGTGTTTATTACTAAAACCTTTTAAGATTACCAGAGCTTGTTTAAACCCCTTTATGATTAGCAGAGCTTATGCTCAAAGGATTGCGTGTGTAACACCTTCCCCCGCGAGCACCCAACAACCTTGTTAAGAATTACTGATCCATCTCTTTATCCCTATCTATCTGTATTATTTATCTAATGTCTTTAAAAATATATTTGTTAGGCTGTTCATATAAGTCCTTGTATGACTTGATACTCTCTCTTTTTTTCTAATTACATTAGAAAATAATCTTATTCTCCACAAGTCAAACAGCCTTTGTGCAAAGATACTCTTTGACAAATAAAATGTTTAGTAGTCTTTTATTTTCTTGAGGGAAGCAAACTTTTTGTAGTTTGTCTGAACTGCAATACACAACATTGTTTATCTATGAAATAGAGAACATTTTAGTATATTTTTTAGAATTAGTATTGGTAACCACATTGAAAGAGTTAAGGAAGTGAATTTCATGGGGAAGTAGGTTTTAGGGACATACTTAGAGGTATTAGAACCATTCTATCCCATCCATTTTTGTCTAATAAAATAACTTACCTAACTTCAGCACTGGTCCCTGCTGGACAGCTCCCAAATGATAGAGGCCCAAAAAAAAACCTTGAGTAAGTCTTTAGGTCTGGACTGTTCACGCTGTCCCTGTGTTCTGATTACCTGAGCCGACTGCTTATGACATCGTCCTAATTAACTTATTTACCACTCATGTGACTTTCATACTTAGGGGTTTACCATGCCTCTATGAACAATCAATACGATTCTCTTGTTGTTTCCCAATCTTGCAAGGATCTTAATATTAGATTTCTATTTATACAGAGCAGTATCTACCCTATATCATTTATAGTATTTACATATTTCTTTATTTTCATTCATTATTATCTTGTAAGAAACTGTGTAATGTGGAAAACACTATTAAAAATGGTACATTTTCAGAATTTGGAAAACCCACACATTATGTTGCAAAATCTCATACATTCTCATTATTGTTAGGATTTATATTAAAATTGGAATTTAATATCTGTATTAGGTTCCACCACCTTTACTAGCTGGCTTTTCAGTATATCTGCACAATACCTACTCACTATTAAACCAACAGTTTGATATATCTAGGCCATTAATAGATTATTTTTTAAAAATGCACCATATAACTAATCAATTAGAAATGCAGAATAACCCATTGTGTAGTGTGTATATAGTACATACATTATTAAATATAATGGATAAATAATGGAAAGCTAAAGGAAATTACTAAGGCTATGGGAATGAATTTTCCACTCTCAAAGTAGCTAATTTATACGTTAGGTTACTGACCTCTTCTCAAAGTTCCCTCCCCAGGCTGGGGACCTTCTGAAGCGTTCACCTTACTGTCTGAGCTCAAATGAGTTTGGACCGAAGAGGTGATACATATAAATAGTAATGTAGTAAGTTGTAAACAGAAATCAGGTGTGACAAATAATTAAAAATGTCCCAGCTTATAACAGGGTTTGTAGACTAGAGACATCTGGAGGTCAAAACGTTTTATTGCACCTTGGTATAGTCTTGCCAGTTGAAAGGAATCGCCATAGTGATAATGCATATATAATAGACGTGAATTAAATGATTAGTTTCTCAAACAAAGGCCAAATATGGCTGCAGGTAGCAGCATTCGGTTCTTTTCAGAGCAGGATTTATTTGTGAGAAAGTGTAACACACAAAGATATGTGCAAATCCAGATCTTTATGTCTTTCACAAGAAGAAATCCAGCACCAAAAGAGCACAATTCTGCTACTGTAGGCCATATTCGGCATTTGTTTGAGACACTATCAACAAATGCACATGTACTTGTATATTATTATTATTATCGGTTATTTGTAAAGTGCCAACAGATTCCACAGCGCTATAAACATAGGCGGTATGCAAGGAAACATTTATAGGGATCAGATGGGTAGAGGGCCCTGCCAAGAGTCACACTTTGTAGTCAGCTCCAAAGAAGGTGATCTACAAACAGCATGGACCCTTAGGCTTACATGCTAAGGGGGTTCAGGGGATATCAATGGAGGAGAGGAACTGGTATAAAGAAAGGTAAGCGTAGGTTGTATGCATCCATGAACAGTAGAGTCTTTAGGGAGCGCTTGAAGCTTTCAAAACTAGGGGAGAGTCTTGTGGAGCGAGGCAGAGTGTTCCACAAGATGGGAGCCAGTCTGGAAAAGTCCTGTAAACTGGAGTGTGATGAGGTAACAAGAGAGGAGGAGAGTAGGAGGTCATGAACAGAGCGAAGAGGACGGGAGGGAGAGTATCTGGAGACAAGGTCTGAGATCTAGGGGGAGTAGTGCAGTTGAGGGCTTTGTATGTCGGGGTGAGAATTTTGTGTTTAATCCTGGAGGCAAGAGGAAGCCAGTGAATGTCACTCCGCTCCGGTTTGGAACGCCGCTTCCCTCTGTTGTCATGGCCGTTGCCTTGGATGCGGCAATTGCTTCTGGCGAACGGCGATGAAGTCATTGCTGCACATCAAGTTACTCTGATGCCGGTCCTGATTGCAGCTGGGTGCCCTCCCTGGCGTGAATCCACCCCTATGTAAGTACCTCTGTTTCCTGCATTCATTGCCCAAGTATAGGTGTTACTGTGTGTGCTCCTACGTGCTGTATTCTTGAATTGCTGAATTGCCTTAATATTGCTGAACTCTGCCTGTCTGACTAATCTGCCTGTTTAACCCTTGAAATGCTGGATTGCCTTATCATTGCTGAACTCTGCCTGTTTAACCCTTGAATTTCTGGATTGCCTTATCGTTGCTGAACTCTGCCTGTCTGACTACTCTGCCTGTTTAACCCTTGAATTGCTGGATTGCCTTATCATTGCTGAACTCTGCCTGTCTGACCACTCTGCCTGTTTAACCCTTGAATTGCTGGATTGCCTTATCATTACTGAATTCTGCCTGTCTGACCATTCTATTGGTTTACCCCTGAACTGCTAAACTGCTGGAATACCTTTTGTTGCTGACCTCTGCCTGTTTCTGACCATTCTATTGGTTTACCCCTAAACTGCTATTCTGCTGGATTGCCTTTCTGTTGCCGAACTCTGCCTGTCTCTGACCATTCTCTGCCTTAATCTTATTACCATGAAGGACTACCCTGTCTACCGTGAGTACTGCTTACCTCATTTCTTAAACTCACTTTGTTCTGGGATATTTCCTTATCCTTCCACTTGACGCCGGGATAAGAAGACTACTGGCCAAGCTTGGTCTGATAGGGAAATATCCCATGCGCATTACATTATACTTGGGCCATGGACCCAAATGAGGTAGTAAGAGCAGTCTCACTTCAGGGACAGACCCTGGGAACCCACGCCATACACTTGCAGAATGTGATTCTAAACTTGAGGCTATAACTACTATGCTCTCCTCACTGGTTGCAGAGAAAAACACTACTCCTGTTGTTACACAGCTGGCCCCTGCTGCTATTTGCTGCAACTCCCCCCCCTGTTTCTGGAAGTATGCCCCGCATACCGTTGCCTGACAAGTATGATGGTACTACCGACTGTAGGGGTTTTCTCAAAAAGTGCAGGCTACACTTCCCCAATAATCCTCACACCTTCCAGTCTCATCAATCAAAGGTCACTTTTATCATTACTTTATTGAAAGACAAGGCCCTAGCCTGGGTCTCTCCTCTTGTGCAACAGAGCGCTCGACTCCTGGACAATGCTGATGCCTTCATTTCTGCATTATCTTCTGTATTTGGCACCTCCGGCTGCATTTCTGCTACAGAGTATTCTCTCTTGGATCTCCGCCAGAGCAATAGATCTGTGGCACAATACTCCATTGAGTTACGCACCTTGGCACATGAGACCAGTTGGGACTGCAGTGCTCTCAAAGCGGCCTTCAGGAGAGGCCTGCATGAGCGTATCAAGGACAAGCTGTTCCATCTTCCTTGGATTAATTCATAGCACTTTGTATCAGTCTGGATTCTCACTTTCAAGAGAGACAAGCTGAGAGAGAGAGAACACGCAGAATCCTTCCCTACTTGTCCAGTCTCTAGACTATCCTCTACCCCTTCAGCACCTCATGTTACCTCAGAAGAGCAACCCATGGAGCTCTCTTCCCTTAAGCCCTCTGAATCTGAAAGACAGAGAAGAATGAGATTGAGACTGTGTTTCTATTCACAGCAACTCAAGAAATGTGATATACTGCCAGGAAAAGCCAATGTTTAGAGGATAAAAGTGGAGTACCTCTAAGCGTGGCCACTACTAAGTCCCCTCACTCTTCTCGGATCCTGGTACCTGTTAGTGATGTCGCAAACCTTAAAATTTCGGTTCGCGAACGGCGGACTCGAACTTCTGCTACTGTTCGCGAACCGGTGAACCGCGCAAACTGCTATTGACTTCAATAGGCAGGCGAACTTTAAAACCCACAAGGACTCTTTATGGCCACAATAGTGATGGAAAAGTTGTTTCAAGGGGACTAACACCTGGACTGTGGCATGCCAGAGGGGGATCCATGGCAAAACTTCCACAGAAAATTACATAGTTGATGCAGAGTCTGGTTTTAACCCATAAAAGGCATTAATCACCTAACGTTCCTAAATTTTTTTTGAATAACGTGCTTTAAAACATCAGGTATGATGTTGTATCAATCAGTTAGTGTAAGGGTTACGCCCGCTTCACAGTGACAGACCAAACTCCCTGTGTAACGCACCGCAAACAACTGCAAACAGTCCATTTGCACAACCACGAGATAGATAGATTTGATAGATAGATACATAGATCAATAGATGCAATATACATATGATAGATACAAATTACATAGATCAATAGATGCAATATACATTTGATAGATACGAATTACATAGATCAATCGATGCAATATACATTTGATAGATACGAATTACATAGATCAAAAGATGCAATATACATTTGATAGATACGAATTACATAGATCAATAGATGCAATTTATATTTGATAGATACGATTGATAGTTACATAGATTCGATAGATAAATAGACAGATTTGATAGATATATAATTTCCCTGACAGAGTATAACAATAAGACATGCGGTCTGGGACCCGTGGTGTGTTAAGTAGTACTATTCTTAGCAGTTTACTACCTGTTCCTCCCCCTATCGGGAGACGTCTATATGGCCTGCATTTTTGGGACAGGGAGATGGAAGAAGATGATTGGTCTGTCCTCCTACTTCAAATTTGGCCTAAACACAAGTGGCTGTCTCAAATCAGTCCGGCCACGAGATAGATAGATTTGATAGATAGATATATATAGATTGATAGTTAGATAGAATCGATAGAAGATAAATAGATCGATTTGATATATATATAATTACCCTGACAAAGTATAATAATAAAACATGCGGTCTGGGACCCATGGTAACTAGGTTGTGTTAAGTAGTACTATTCTTAGCACTTTAATCCCTGTAACTCCCCCTATCAGGGGAGGTCTGTATGGCCTGCCTGATTACCCTGACAAAGTATAACAACAAGACATGCGGTCTGGGACCCATGGTAACTAGGTTGTGTTAAGTATTACTGTTCTTAGCAGTTTAATAACTGTTACTCCCCCTATCGGGGGAGGTCTATATGGCCTGCATGATTACCCTGACACAGTATAACAACAAGACATGCGGTCTGGGACCCATGGTAACTAGGTTGTGTTAAATAGTACTGTTCTTAGCAGTTTAATACCTGTTACTCCCCCTATCGGGGGAGGTCTATATGGCCTGCATGATTACCCTGACAAAGTATAACAATAAGACATGCGGTCTGGGACCCATGGTAACTTGGTTGTATTAAGTATTACTGTTCTTAGCACTTTAATCCCTGTAACTCTTCCTATCGGAGGAGGTCTATATGGCCTGCATGATTACCCTGACAAAGTATAACAACAAAACATGTGGTCTGGGATCCATGGTAACTAGGTTGTGTTAAGTAGTACTATTCTTAGCACTGTAATACCTGTTACTCCCCCTATCTGGGGAGGTCTATATGGCCTGCATGATTACCCTGACAAAGTATAACAACAAGACATGCGGTCTGGGACCCATGGTAACTAGGTTGTGTTAAGTAGTACTGTTCTTAGCAGTTTAATACCTGTTACTCCCCATATCGGGGGAGGTCTATATGGCCTGCAGGATTACCCTGACAAAGTATAACAACAAGACATGCGGCTGGGACCCATGGTAACTAGGTTGTGTTAAGTAGTACTATTCTTAGCACTTTAATCCCTTTTACTCCCCCTATTGGGGGAGGTCTATATGGCCTGCCTGATTACCCTGACAAAATATAACATCAAGACATGAGGTCTGGGACCCATGGTAACTAGGTTGTGTTAAGTAGTACTATTCTTGGCACTTTAATCCCTGTTACTCCCCCTATCGGGGGAGGTCTATATGGCCTGCATGATTACCCTGACAAAATTTAACAACAAGACATGCGGTCTGGGAGCCATGGTAAGGTTGTGTTAAGTAGTACTATTCTTATCACTTTAATCCCTGTAACTCCCCCTATCGGGGGAGGTCTATATATGGCCTGCCTGATTACCCTGACAAAGTATAACAATAAGACATGCGGACTGGGACCCATGGTAAGGTTGTGTTAAGTAGTACTATTCTTAGCACTTTAATCCCTTTTACTCCCCCTATCGGTGGAGGTCTATATGGCCTGCCTGATTACCCTGACAAAGTATAACAATAAGACATGCGGTCTGGGACCCATGGTAAGGTTGTGTTAAGTAGTACTATTCTTAGCACTTTAATCCCTTTTACTCCCCCTATCGGGAGTGGTCTATATGGCCTGCCTGATTACCCTGACAAAATATAACAATAAGACATGCGGTCTGGGACCCATGGTAAGGTTGTGTTAAGTAGTACTATTCTGAGCACTATAATCCCTTTTACTCCCCCTATCGGGGGAGGTCTATATGGCCTGCCTGATTACCCTGACAAAATATAACAGTAAGACATGCGGTCTGGGACCCATGGTAAGGTTGTGTTAAGTAGTACTATTCTGTGTATAAACAGATGGAATTTCGCTTAGATATCCACAGTGTGAAAGACTCCACCGAGTTAGTGACAAGGTAAGTCCGCTGAAAATTCAAAGGATATCTAAGCGGAATTCCATCTGTTTATACACGGAACTTTCGGACAACTTCAAACCGGGAGCCAAGCATGTAGTTGGTGACTATAATTACAGATCGGGAACCAAGCTTTTACCTGCTGACTTTCTGATTACCTCCTGTGATGTGCTGTTTTTATTCTTATATCTTGTGAGTTGCTCTATTTTGCGTGTGAATTTGCATTAAAGATTTTTACTTTACATTTGAATCGTTGCGCTCTTCTCCTTTTTTCATTTTTAGGCATACAGATGATATTGGAACCCGTGGGACTTAATTAGGGACTTTATTAGGGAACCTAATGATGACATGTAGATTGAGAAGAGAAGGCCTTGTGGTACCCCAACAGAAAGTGATGACGGGGCAGAGGAGGCCCCAGAGAAGGCTACACTCAGGGGCGAAACTACAGGGGGTGCAGAGGTCGCAAGTGCGACTGGGCCCCTGAGGGTGGGGGCCAGCTTAAAAAAAATGTTTTTTCTTTTTTTTTTCAATAAAAAACATTGACCTGCTACTGCCTGCACTGATATCATGTGAGTGTGCCATGATGTCTCACTAGTGTCTCTGACTACAGGGGTTAGTGTTTCTGTTTTACCCATTGGTAATCTTAGATTCTTGCACCTGGGCCCTGTGGTTTCTAGTTATGCCTCTGGCTACACTAACGGTACAGTTTGTCAGGTAGGAAGAGAACCACAAGAGGGCTGTGTCACAAATGCCGAAGGATTGGAGGGTTTGGAGCAAAAGAGGGTGGTCAACAGTATCAAAGGCTGTGGACAGATCAAGTAAGATAAGCAGAGAGAAGTGGCCTTTTGATTTTGCTGTAAGTAGGTAGTTGGTAGCCTTAACGATTGCTGTCTCTGAGTGATGGGGATGAAATCCAGTTTGCAGTAGGTCGAGGAGGGAGTTTAATGTAAGGAAATGGGATAGGCGTGCATATACTAGCTTTTCGAGAAGCTTTGAGGCAAGAGGGAGTAGGGAAATAGGGTGGTAGCTGGATGTGGAGGTTGGATCAAGAGAAGGTTTTTTTGATGATAGGTGTGACCAGTGCATGTTTCAGAGATGAGGGAGTGGTTTAAAATCAGTGTGAGTATAGGGATAAGGGTAGAAGAGAGGGAGGGACTGGAGCAGCTGTGAGGGAATACGGTCAAGGGGAGAGGTAGTGAGGTGAGAGCGCAGTATAAGTGCCGAAACTTCTTTCTCAGTAACAGGGGAAAAGAAGTACATTTTTGACTATGGGGTTTGTGGTTGATTGCGAGCGTTTGAGGGGGTGAGAGAATGGAAGTATGTTAAGAGCTGATTTAGTTTCTGATGGAGTCGATTTTGTTATTGAAGTGGCTGGTGAAGTCTTGAGCTGACAGAGAAGTTGTATTAGGTGGTGGGGGTGGGCAGAGAAGAGTATTGAAAGTGGAGAACAGACGTTTTGGGTTTAAAGAAAGAGTAGAGATAAGAGTAGAGAAGTAATGTTGCTTATAGAGATTAAGGGCAAAATAGTAGGAGTTCAAAATGAACTTGTAATGAAGGAAATCAGCTGAACTCCGAGATTTTCTCCAGTGCCACTCAGCAGTACAGGAACATCTGCGTAGGTACCATGTCAGAGGAGTATGCCAGGGAGGAGTATGCCAGGGCTGAGGATGAGTGTATGATTTCCAAGCAATGGTAAGAGGGGCCAGATTGTCAAGGACCGATGTAATGGTGGAATTATAGTGGCACATAGATTGGCCAGGGCAAGAGAAGGAGGAGATCGATGAGAGGAGAGGTTTCAGGGAATTAGCAAGATGATGCTGAACTAATGACATAAGAGCGAGTGGCAGAAGTTGGGATTGTCAAGTGGGATTGTCAAGAATGGTGTAGTATCTCACAAGGAGATACGAAGGCGTGCTGCTATAAATAATACATAACATGCAAAATGCAAATAATGATGGGAACCCCAAAAAAACAATAAAAAGTCCCACAGATAGTTACTCCGTTCTTGCCGAGTATGTCTTGCTCGGTTGTCGACTCTAAGATGAAATAATAACAGTCCTATATCGGTCTGGTGGTCTTGTTCGTCCAAAAGTTCCTGTGTAGGCAGCTCCTCTTGTTCCCAGAGAGCAGGGATATCACTGTTTTAGAAAGAGAAATGGAGAGGGCGCCACATAGCGTAATATTGTTTCACATAGGATGATACAACAAGCAAAATTGTAATGCGCTTACCGGAGACTGTGGTACTGTGCTGTGACCAGTACTGAATCGCCTGCTAGCACTTAAGTCAGTGGCTAGTACACTGCCGGATATGATTCCTCCCGGGGCTTTTCCCTGGGGCCAAAGAATTGTGCTGTAGGCGTTTTTGTGTTCAGCAACTATGGTGTGTTGCTCAATTGGGTTTAAACCATAAAATAGAGTGTACAACTTCCAAAGTTTAAAAGAATTTTATAATAAAGCTGATTTGAAATTCTTTTAAACTTTGGAAGTTGTACACTCTATTTTATGGTTTAAACCCAATTGAGCAACACACCATAGTTGCTGAACACAAAAACGCCTACAGCACAATTCTTTGGCCCCAGGGAAAAGCCCCGGGAGGAATCATATCCGGCAGTGTACTAGCCACTGACTTAAGTGCTAGCAGGCAATTCAGTACTGGTCACAGCACAGTACCACAGTCTCCGGTAAGCGCATTACCATTTTGCTTGTTGTATCATCCTATGTGAAACAATATTACGCTATGTGGCGCCCTCTCCATTTCTCTTTCTAAAACAGGGATTGTCAAGAAGAATGTTGAAATCACCAAGAATGAGGGCCGGGGTGTCTGAGTAAAGGAAATAAGCCAGGCAGCCAAGTGATCTCGAAATTGAGTTGAGGAGCCAGGGGGTTGGTATATGACTGCAACACGTATAGGGAGGGGAGAGAATAAGCGAATCATGTGGGTTTCGAATGAGGAAAATGTGAGGGAAGAGATAGGTTGTATTTGTTGAAAGGTGCAATAAGAGCAAAGTAAAATACCTACACCACCTCCTTGTCTATTACCAGACCTAGGAGTGTGACTGAAGTGGAGACCCCCATGTGACAGAGCAGCAGTGGATGCTATGTCAAGGGGAGAGAGCCAGGTTTCTGTTAGAGCCAGAAGGTTGAGGGAGCGGGAGATCCAGGTCATGTATAGAAGTGAGCTTGTTGCAAACTGAGCGAGAGTTCCAGAGTTGTATAATCACATACGCTAGTGCTATATACTGTATGTAGACATAAAAATGATCATATGTATTTACTTATATATTCAGATACACATACTGCAGTTACATAAATCTGAAGTAATATGTAGCTAATAAATATTGACTAGTGTTGGTTTTCAATATATCATTTTTATTTCATTCTAGCTGAGAATGTCATGTTTAGAAATATTAGTTCAGCTACCCAAGACTGTTAACATATCATTATATTACAGGTATTAACACCCACAAGCATTCCTATGTTATTCATTTTGTTCCAGCAAGTGTCTAATTCTATAATCAATGGTGGGTTTCAACCTTGGTCGATGCTCAGCTATAGTGACTTGTTTTAAAGAACATATTTTTCAAATGATCTATTTATTTATGATATTTCAAAGGAACCTGAAACCCAAAATGTTTCTTTCATGATTCAGATAGGGAATACAATAAAAAATACAATTAAAAAAAAAGTTGCTTTTTTCTGATATTATTATTCTTTTAAAGAGATACCTAGGTAGGTAGCATGCACGTCTGGAGCACTACATGACAGGAAATGGTGCTGCCATCTAGTGCTCTTGATAATGTATAATATTGTTGCAAAACTGCTGCCATATAGATCTGCAGACAAGTGCACTCTCCTGAGCTTAAATCCTTGTTTTTCAACAAAAGATAACAAGAAAACAAAACAAATTTTGATAGTAGAAGTAACTTGGAAAGTTGTTCTAAATTGCATGTTCTATCTGAACTATGAAATATAATTTGGGATTGTACGTCCCTTTAAAGTGAATGTAAACTTTGATGAATGTGTGCCCAGTTTTTTAAAATCCTATTAAAAACAGGGGCACTTTCATTCCTCAAAGTTTACATTTCAGCAGTTTGGTTAAAATACTTACCTTTTCCTCTTGACAGCCGGAGCAGAGATTCCTCCGCCTTCCGTGCGTCTCTTCTTACGTCAGAAATGAAGAATCCGGCTTCCTCCAATCACGGCTTCCCCCCCCCAGAGCAAACATTGCCTGAGGATGCCATGATTGGTGGAAGCCGGCTTTCAAGAAGAAAAGGTAAGTATTTTAACCAAACTGCTGAAATGTAAACTTTGATGAATGAAAGTGCCCCTGTTTTTAATAGGATTTTTAAAAACCGGGCACACATTTGTCAAAGTTTACATTCACTTTAAGGACAAATGAGGGGAAATATGTTGATTGCTTAATCTTATCTTATTAACAGAAATTTTAATTAAAAAGATGATCAAATCAATCAATGCAATTCATAAAATAAGACAGAAATCTAACCACCCCACACATAGGTTTAATACATTCCACCTGATTTTTGTTTTAATCTGTAGTTCCTATAGAAATGTTTCACCTTGCTGATGATGTTGAGGTGACTGGCCCCCATCTTGTGGAACTCTCTGCCTCACTCCACAAGACTCTCCCCTAGTTTTAACAGCTTCAAGAGCTCCCTAAAAACTCTACTATTCAGGGATGCACACAACCAACACTAACCTTTCCTAACTCCATTGCTTTCCCCTTGAACCCCATAGAATGTAAGCCTATGAGCCCAGCTGTTTGCAGATCGCCTTCATTAAAGCCGACTACAACAGTGCAACTCTCGGCAGGGCCATCTACCCACTTGATCCCTACAAAAGCTATCCTGTACACCGACTATGTTTACAGCGCTGCGGAATCTGTTGGCGCTCTACAAATACCTGATAATAATAATAATAATAATAAAAGAAGACATCTCAGGCTATCAGTACCGTTTTGTGACTAAAGCCTACTTGACGGTGGTTGACCAGAGATGGGAGTAATGGGCTTGTGACTGTGCTTATAAATTTGCATATATTTAAATATCCCTTAAAAGGAACATAAAATGCAAATTTAAATCTGCATGAAACTGCTTTTCATTTTCACTGGTTGCCCTCGCCCCTCATTAAAAGGACCTTTACTAACCAAGCACAAACCTCGGCATATGGACATGGTATGAACGTGCATTGTTGTTCACACATATTACAATAGGAGAAGGACAGGAGGGAAGTCTCCTGTTTTTTCTTATTAATTGTTTTTTATTGGTTTTCAAGCAAACTGTTGACAATATGTAAATGCCAGTTTAGATTCATATTCATATTGTACAAGGGAAGAATTATGACATTGCATAGGAATTTGTGTAGATGAGTGTTTTAAAGTGAGTTCATTGGCATTTTGTTGTTTCCAAGGAACTGTGGTGAGTCTGTGTGTTGTTTCTGAGTTTAGGGTCCAGAGATGATGAGTAGTTTGTTCAGGGATATGCAGATAGGATTCTTGGTGTTGTATAAACGTTCAAACAGTTATAACATATTGTAGCAATGATAACAATAACAATAGAAAGAAAAAAAAGAAAAAGATAAACCACATGTTTATACAGTAAACTTATGTATGCAGGTTATATTTCCTATTTAGCAGGCTCTAGGGTTATCAGTGTGGTGTGTTACAGGTCTCAGTCAGGTTTTGTTTTTAAGGGAGAGTTATAAACCAGATGGCAGGTCTGATGTGGTGTTTGGGTATCTCAAAGATTCCCAGTAAAATTTAACATCTAAAAAATAATGGGAGTTTATTACGCTTATAGTATCCATATTGTTTTAGGGGAAGAATTTCGTCCATTTTTTGTAGCCACATTTAGTGTGTGGGTATTAGTGAGGACTTTTGTGCCAGTAACAACTTGGCACTATTGATGCATATTTGTGTGAGTATGGATCGAATTTGACATCTGCAGTTTGTGCTTTTGTTCAACAGAGCTATTTCAGGTGTTAGGCTAAAGTCTGGTCCTAGTTATAATCTTGTTTGTGTTTTTTTCCATCGCCTTCCAGAAAGGGGTGATTTTAGGGCATTGCCAGCACATGTGGATCATAGTGCCATTGGTTTTACATCCTCTCCAGCATAGCGGGAGGAGGTGGGGTAGATTTTGTGAAGTCTGGATGGTGTTAAATACCAACATAGGAGTACTTTGAAATTTAATTCTAGTAGTTATGATGATGGGGAGGATTTGCTGGAACTACTGTAAATCTTTTCCTATTTTTTGTTGTATAGTTGAGAACCTAGTTCATTATGCCATTGCAAGGTGTATAAAGGTAATTGAGATTGGCTGGCTGCATCAAGTATTGTTTTTGATAGGGAAAGAGAACCTGTGGGTGGGGTAACTGGTAGCAGGGGCAGAACTACAGGGGGTGCATAGGTCGCAACTGCGACCGGGCCCCCGAGGGTGGGGGCCCAGCTTCAAAAAAATAAATAACGTTGACCTGCCACTGCCTGCACTGATATCATGTGAGTGTGACGTGATGCTTCACAAGTGTCTCTATCTCCGACTACCGGGGTTAGTGTTTCTGTTTAACCATGTCACAGACTACTGTGTTCTGTTGGACCATGTCACAGACTACTGTGGTCACTTTATAAAGTACTAGGACAAGTAGGGTCAAGCCAGCCATTTCACCGGCAGATTACAGACTGTGTCACTGACTCACTCTTTACAGTACTGGTGGGTTAAACAGTATCACTAACTCACTATATTCACCTCTTATTGCTTTAGGTGTAGCAGATGTGCTGTATTTTATTTTTTAATAACTTGCTTTCCGGTGCTAGTATGATGCTGTATAGTTTAGCAGCTGTGTTATATTAGTATCTGTTGTATTAGCCTGCAATACTGCGTGTTGGTGGCGGTAATAATATTATCTTACCGGATCCTGGTGGGTACTGTGTAGTGTAATATGCTGGTGCTAAAGAGGCTTCCAGCCGGGGGATTGATATTGCTTGCTGTATGCAGTGCGTATACTGTGCGTTGACAGAGGACCTCGAGGCGAATCTGCTTAGTCTGTGCTGTTATTTATTCTACAGGCCTTCAACACGTGGTGTGGCCGGCTGGTACTGTGTTATCCTATGTGCGCATTATATGGCACTTGCCGTAGGTGTTTTTACTGACTTCTGAGCGCATCTGTGTGTCGCGCGGTGCTTTGGGGTGTGTTCCACTGCTTTTGATTTTGGTTCGAGCAGCAGGGTCATCCGGATCTGTTCAGGAAAGCCTCCTTGTTACGGAGCACTAGTAACTCGCGGCCATGTTGGTCGATGGCCGAATGCACCCCCCGGAAGTCTCCTGTTTCATCTTCTTTTAAAAAGACAGTAAACAATGCTATTAAAGGGGCATGAAAGCCTAAACATGTATTTCTTGATTCAGATAGGGAATGCAATTTTAAAACGGTTTCCAATTTACTTCTATTATAAAATGTTCTTTGTTCTCATATTGTTCTTTGTTGAAGAGATATCTAGATAGCTAACGTGCACATGTCTGGAGCACCACATGACAGGAGATAGTGCTGCCATCTAATGCTCTTGCTATTGTATAACTATAACATTCTTGAAAAGCTGCTGCCATATAGTGCAGGGTTCCTGAATTTACCTTCCTGCTTGTCAACAAAGGATAGCAAGAAAACAAAGAAAATTTCATAATAGAAGTACAGTGGAAAGTTGTTTCAAATTGTATGTTATTTCTGAATCGTGAAAAAAAATAATTGTGTTTTATGTCCCTTTAATGTTACGTAATTCTGCACTTACCTTCATCGTCGTCCTCTTCTTCTCCGCCGTTTTTCAAAAGCGTGTCACGAGCTATCTATCTAAACACAGTGCCTGATCACATTATTGAAATAAATTAAGAGTCCTCCTGCACTGGGTAAAACTGCTGACAGCTTTACCCAGAGCGTAAGCGCACTACATTTTGTTCAAAAGCGCTGTGATTAGACAGGGAGTCCGTGATGCACTTTTGATTAAAAAAACTGTGAAGCACAGGAGAACAATGAAGGTAAGTTAAATAAACTTTTGGGGGGTTAATGTTACATCATTCTAACAGACTTACAACTACAGTATAATGTCACTTTAGTAACATTTGCCTATAATTCTCATATAGAAATGGTCTTTTTTTTACATGGCGACTCACTAGACTATAATAAATATTTATAATGTATATGATTTATTTTGTATTGGGAGGAGGCTAATATTAGTCAGTGTATTTGTGACTTGTTGCTTTTGTTCATTCATTGTATAATATTTATGTAATTAGAAAGAAAAAAAAAAAGGTTGTCATGTCAATATGAATCCCAAAATATGCTATATCTACAAGAAAAGCAGCTGGTTCAAAGTTGTAACCAATCCAGTTTTGTAAATCCAATTGGACTATTTCTGTCTGAGACTCTTTAATCCATGCCCTCCCCTAACGTTAGAAGTGACACAATTAATCACTTTTATTTCTAAAGAATTACTGCATGCCGAAAGTGGTCACTTTAAGAAATGAATTTCTTATATCCCCATGGACCAGTCTCAACATATTTGTTGAAACAGTACCCTTGATAGTAACTTTAATGTAGAGTGTCAACACCTTAAAGGGACACTGAACCCAAATGTTGTTGTTTTTTTATGATTCAGATAGAGCATGACATTTTAAGCAACTTTCTAATTTACTCCTATTATCAATTTTTCTTCATTCTCTTTATTTTAAAATCAGGAATGTAAATCTTAGCAGCCAGCCCATTTTAGGTTCAGCACCATGGATAGCGCTTGCTTATTGGAGGCTTAAATTTAACCACCAATAAGCAAGCATAACCCAGGTTCTCAACCAAAATTTGGCCTGCTCCTGTGCATCACATTCCTGCTTTTTAAATAAAGATAGCAAGAGAATGAAAAAAAATTGATAATATTAGTGCAGCGATGGGCAGCAATTTTAAATATACATAAGTGCATGCATATATATTTATAGGGAACACACAGTTTCCATAGACCGCAATGTAAAGGCACTTTTCAGTACTGTTTTTTTCTAACACCCCTCACCCGCCAACTTTTAACCCCTTAAAAGTGCCTAGTGCAGTATTTTTTTATGGAAAAAAAATGCTACTTTTTTTTCATAATAAAATAAAATACCTCTATTTTGGGGGCATTTGGGGCACTTTTAGAAAAGTAATCAGAGATATTGGGGCCAATTTATCAACTGTCGGGCGGACATGATCCGCTGTAGCGAATCATGTCAGCCCAACATCGATAAATGCCAACAGCATACGCTGTCAACATTTATCATTGCACAAGCATTTCATGTGAAATGCTTGTGCAATACCATCCCCTGCACATTTGTGGCCAATCGCTAGCAGGGGGTGTCAATCATCCCGATCGCCGTCTCAGAGGTGGCGGAAAAGTTAAGGAGCAGCGGTCTTATGACCCCTGCATCCTAACTCCTGATTCCGGCAAGCCTGAAGGCTCGTGTGGAATAAGCAGCGTGACTGCTTCATAAATCGGCCCCCTAATCTCTGGTTAATTTTCTGAGCGCTGATTGCTACCGCAAGCCTGTGGTAGCAATAACCAGCCACTTGTAATGGCGATAAATTAGCGACCCACTTGTAATTTAGCCCATAATGTGTCCACAGCCTAATATCACTTTTAAAAGGAATAGTCATTTTAAAAATATCTTAGCCCCCACTTTGCTTAAACCAATTGCTAAACGTCCTTGTGGGTTGTAACCTAGCTATGGCACATTTAGGTGCAATTATTTGGTATGTAATATGTGTAAATTCATTCCACAAGCAAATAGGGATTGTTTTTTCTAATTATAATGTTAACCACTCCAACATAGGATTGATCGCAGCAACGCCTAATCTAATCTGTGCTTTTAAACCCAAAAGGGAAATCAGACAAAGCTTTTCTGAGCATTTGATGACTATAGGACATAAGTTTGAGAAACATAAAGCACCCTGCATTTTAAGGGTTCATGAGGGTAATTGAAACAAATTGGAAATAAAAGTGATTGTGTGAGACGATATGGGCACAGACATTAAGGCTAGTTACTGTCATAACGTTATTATAACATGCTTTGTTTTGCCGTTGTTCTCTGTTTAAGCCAGTTAGGAACAGATATGAAGCAGGGTTATCTTTGAGAATTCAGCAGGTGCATTCAAGTTCTGAGAATTGCTCAATTTTGAGAGCTGAGTTACATGAAAAGGGGTAAAATAAATAATATATATTGCAATGTAGTTTCATTATACATAACTAAACAGTTTATATAAAAATCTTACAGCTAGATTTAGAGTTTTGTCGGTAACGACCCGCGTAGCTAACGCTCCTTTTTTTCCCCCGCACCTTTTAAACAACGCTGGTATTGAGAGTTCTCTGAAGCGCTGCGTTAGGCTCCAAAAAAGGAGTGTAAAGGCATATTTACCGCCACTTCAACTCTCAATACCAGCGTTGCTTACGGTAGCGGCTAGCTGGAAAAACGTGCACGATTCCCCCATAGGAAACAATGGGGCAGTTTGGGCTGAAAAAAAACCTAACACCTGCAAAAAAGCAACGTTAAGCTCCTAACGCAGCCCCATTGTTTCCTATGGGGAAACTCTTTCTAAGTCTGCACCTAACACCCTAACATGAACCCCGAGTCAAAACACCCCTAACCTTACACTTATTAACCCCTAATCTGCCGCCCCCACTATGGCTGTCCCCTGCATATTATTATTAACCCCTAATCTGCAGCTCCGGACACCGCCGCAACCAACATTATCCCTATGAACCCCTAATCTGCTGCCCCTAACTTCGCCGACCCCTATATTATATTTATTAACCCCTAATCTGCCGCCCCCAACGTCGCCGCTACCTACCTACACTTATTAACCCCTAATCTGCCGATCGGACCTTGCCGCCACTATAATAAATGTATTAACCCCTAAACCGCCGCACTCCCGCCTCGCAAACACTATAATAAATAGTATTAACCCCTAATCTGCCCCCCCAACGTAGCCGCTACCTTACCTACACTTATTAACCCCTAATCTGCCGACCGGACCTCGCCGCTACTCTAATAAATGTATTAACCCCTAAAGCTAAGTCTAACCCTAACACCCCCCTAAGTTAAATATAATTTTAATCTAACGAAATAAATTAAATATTGTTAACTAAAGTCTTCCTATTTAAAGCTAAATACTTACCTGTAAAATAAACCCTAATATAGCTACAATATAACGAATAATTATTATTATTATATTATTATTATTATTGTAGCTATTTTAGAATTTATATTTATTTTACAGGCAACTTTGTATTTATTTTAACTAGGTACAATAGCTATAAAATAGTTATTTACTATTTAATAGCTACCTAGTTAAAATAATTACAAAATTACCTGTAAAATAAATCCTAACCTAAGTTACAATTAAACCTAACACTACACTATCAATAAATAAATTAAATCAATTAACTACAAGTACCTACAATTACCTACAATTAAATAAACTAAACTAAATTACAAAAAAAAAACAGAATTTATGCTTACCTGATAAATTACTTTCTCCAACGGTGTGTCCGGTCCACGGCGTCATCCTTACTTGTGGGATATTCTCTTCCCCAACAGGAAATGGCAAAGAGTCCCAGCAAAGCTGGTCACATGATCCCTCCTAGGCTCCGCCCACCCCAGTCATTCGACCGACGGACAGGAGGAAATATATATAGGAGAAACCATATGATACCGTGGTGACTGTAGTTAGAGAAAATAATTCATCAGACCTGATTAAAAAACCAGGGCGGGCCGTGGACCGGACACACCGTTGGAGAAAGTAATTTATCAGGTAAGCATAAATTCTGTTTTCTCCAACATTGGTGTGTCCGGTCCACGGCGTCATCCTTACTTGTGGGAACCAATACCAAAGCTTTAGGACACGGATGAAGGGAGGGAGCAAATCAGGTCACCTAAATGGAAGGCACCACGGCTTGCAAAACCTTTCTCCCAAAAATAGCCTCCGAAGAAGCAAAAGTATCAAATTTGTAAAATTTGGCAAAAGTGTGCAGTGAAGACCAAGTCGCTGCCTTACATATCTGGTCAACAGAAGCCTCGTTCTTGAAGGCCCATGTGGAAGCCACAGCCCTAGTGGAGTGAGCTGTGATTCTTTCAGGAGGCTGCCGTCCGGCAGTCTCATAAGCCAATCGGATAATGCTTTTAAGCCAAAAGGAAAGAGAGGTAGAAGTCGCTTTTTGACCTCTCCTTTTACCAGAATAAACAACAAACAAGGAAGATGTTTGTCTGAAATCTTTAGTAGCCTCTAAATAGAATTTTAGAGCACGGACTACGTCCAAATTGTGTAACAAACGTTCCTTCTTTGAAACTGGATTCGGACACAAAGAAGGTACAACTATCTCCTGGTTAATATTTTTGTTGGAAACAACTTTCGGAAGAAAACCAGGCTTAGTACGCAAAACCACCTTATCTGCATGGAACACCAGATAGGGCGGAGAACACTGCAGAGCAGATAACTCTGAAACTCTTCTAGCAGAAGAAATTGCAACCAAAAACAAAACTTTCCAAGATAATAACTTAATATCTACGGAATGTAAGGGTTCAAACGGAACCCCTTGAAGAACTGAAAGAACTAGATTTAGACTCCAGGGAGGAGTCAAAGGTCTGTAAACAGGCTTGATCCTAACCAGAGCCTGAACAAATGCTTGAACATCTGGCACAGCTGCCAGTCTTTTGTGAAGTAAAACAGATAAAGCAGAGATCTGTCCCTTCAGAGAACTTGCAGATAATCCTTTCTCCAAACCTTCTTGTAGAAAGGATAGAATCTTAGGAATTTTTATCTTGTTCCATGGGAATCCTTTAGATTCACACCAACAGATATATTTTTTCCATATTTTATGGTAAATTTTTCTAGTTACAGGCTTTCTAGCCTGAATCAGAGTATCTATTACAGAATCTGAAAACCCACGCTTTGATAAAATCAAGCGTTCAATCTCCAAGCCGTCAGTTGGAGGGAAACCAGATTCGGATGTTGGAATGGACCCTGAACAAGAAGGTCCTGTCTCAAAGGTAGCTTCCATGGTGGAGCCGATGACATATTCACCAGGTCTGCATACCAAGTCCTGCGTGGCCACGCAGGAGCTATCAAGATCACCGAGGCCCTCTCCTGATTGATCCTGGCTACCAGCCTGGGGATGAGAGGAAACGGTGGGAATACATAAGCTAGGTTGAAGGTCCAAGGTGCTACTAGTGCATCTACTAGAGTCGCCTTGGGATCCCTGGATCTGGACCCGTAGCAAGGAACCTTGAAGTTCTGACGAGACGCCATCAGATCCATGTCTGGAATGCCCCATAATTGAGTTATTTGGGCAAAGATTTCCGGATGGAGTTCCCACTCCCCCGGATGGAATGTCTGACGACTCAGAAAATCCGCTTCCCAATTTTCCACTCCTGGGATGTGGATCGCAGACAAGTGGCAGGAGTGATCCTCCGCCCATTGAATTATCTTGGTCACTTCTTTCATCGCCAGGGAACTCCTTGTTCCCCCCTGATGATTGATATATGCAACGGTCGTCATGTTGTCTGACTGAAACCTTATGAATTTGGCCTTTGCTAGTTGAGGCCAAGCTCTGAGAGCATTGAATATCGTTCTCAGTTCCAGAATGTTTATCGGGAGAAGAGACTCTTCCCGAGACCATAGACCCTGAGCTTTCAGGGATTCCCAGACCGCGCCCCAGCCCACTAGGCTGGCGTCGGTCGTGACAATGACCCACTCTTGTCTGCGGAAGCTCATTCCCTGTGACAGATTGTCCAGGGTCAGCCACCAACGGAGTGAATCTCTGGTCTTTTGATCTACTTGAATCGTCGGAGACAAGTCTGTATAATCCCCATTCCACTGTCTGAGCATGCACAGTTGTAATGGTCTTAGATGAATTCGTGCAAAAGGAACTATGTCCATTGTTGCAACCATCAATCCTATTACTTCCATGCACTGCGCTATGGAAGGACGAGGAACAGAATGAAGTACTTGACAAGAGCTTAGAAGTTTTGATTTTCTGACCTCTGTCAGAAAAATCCTCATTTCTAAGGAATCTATTATTGTTCCCAAGAAGGGAACTCTTGTTGACGGGGACAGAGAACTTTTTTCTTTGTTCACCTTCCATCCGTGAGATCTGAGAAAGGCTAGGACGAAGTCCGTATGAGCCTTTGCTTTTGACAGGGACGACGCTTGAATCAGGATGTCGTCCAAGTAAGGTACTACTGCAATGCCCCTTGGTCTTAGAACCGCTAGAAGGTACCCTAGTACCTTTGTGAAAATCCTTGGAGCAGTGGCTAAACCGAATGGAAGTGCCACAAACTGGTAATGCTTGTCCAGAAAAGCGAACCTTAAATTGATTTTCCTGGATAGTAGGTAGGATCATTTGAATAGTTTCCATTTTGAACATTTTGAACGATGGTACCCTGAGAAATTTGTTTAGGATCTTTAGATCCAAAATTGGTCTGAATGTTCCCTCTTTTTTGGGAACTATGAACAGATTGGAATAAAATCCCATTCCTTGTTCTCTTATTGGAACTGGATGTATCACTCCCATCTTTAACAGGTCTTCTACACAATGTAAGAATGCCTGTCTCTTTATTTGGTTTGAAGATAATTGAGACATGTGGAACCTTCCCCTTGGGGGTAGTTCCTTGAATTCCAGGAGATAACCTTGAGAAACTATTTCTAGCGCCCAAGGATCCTGAACATGTCTTGCCCAAGCCTGAGCAAAGAGAGAAAGTCTGCCCCCCACTAGATCCGGTCCCGGATCGGGGGCTATCCCTTCATGCTGTTTTGGTAGCAGTGGTAGGCTTCTTGGCCTGCTTACCCTTGTTCCAGCCTTGCATTGGTTTCCAGGCTGGTTTGGGTTGTGAAGTATTACCCTCTTGCTTAGAGGATACAGAATTAGAGACTGGTCCGTTTCTGCGAAAGGGACGAAAATTAGGCTTATTTTTAGCCTTAAAAGACCTATCCTGTGGGAGGGCGTGGCCCTTTCCCCCAGTGATGTCTGAAATAATCTCTTTCAAATCAGGTCCAAATAATGTTTTACCTTTGAAAGGAATGTTAAGCAATTTTGTCTTGGAAGACACATCCGCTGACCAAGACTTTAGCCAAAGCGCTCTGCGCGCCACGATAGCAAACCCTGAATTTTTCGCCGCTAATCTAGCTAATTGCAAAGCGGCATCTAAAACAAAAGAGTTAGCCAATTTAAGTTCTTGAACTCTGTCCATAACCTCCTCATACGAAGATTCTTTACTGAGCGATTTTTCTAGTTCCTCGAACCAGAAACACGCTGCCGTAGTGACAGGAACAATGCATGAAATTGGTTGTAGAAGGTAACCTTGCTGTACAAAAATCTTTTTAAGCAAACCCTCTAATTTCTTATCCATAGGATCTTTGAAAGCACAACTATCTTCGATAGGAATAGTAGTGCGTTTGTTTAGAGTAGAAACCGCCCCCTCGACCTTGGGGACTGTCTGCCATAAGTCCTTTCTGGGGTCGACTATAGGAAATAATTTCTTAAATATAGGGGGGGGAACAAAAGGTATGCCGGGCCTTTCCCACTCTTTATTTACTATGTCCGCCACCCGCTTGGGTATAGGAAAAGCGTCGGGGGGCACCGGAACCTCTAGGAACTTGTCCATCTTACATAATTTCTCTGGAATGACCAAATTGTCACAATCATCCAGAGTAGATAACACCTCCTTAAGCAGTGCGCGGAGATGTTCTAATTTAAATTTAAATGTCACAACATCAGGTTCAGCTTGATGAGAAATTTTTCCTGAATCTGAAATTTCTCCATCAGACAAAACCTCCCTCATGGCCCCTTGAGATTGGTGTGAGGGTATGTCAGAACAGTTATCATCAGCGTCCTCTTGCTCTTCAGTGTTTAAAACAGAGCAATCGCGCTTTCTCTGATAAGTAGGCATTTTGGATAAAAGATTTGCTATGGAGTTATCCATTACAGCCGTTAATTGTTGCATGGTAATAAGTATTGGCGCACTAGATGTACTAGGGGCCTCCTGTGTGGGCATAACTGGTGTAGACACAGTAGGGGATGATGTAGTATCATGTTTACTCCCCTCATTTGAGGAATCATCTTGGGCAATATCATTATCTGTGGCATTACTGCCCTTACTTTGTTTGGACACTATGGCACAATTATCACATAAATTTAAATGGGGAGACACATTGGCTTTCATACATATAGAACATAGCTTATCTGATGGTACAGACATGTTAAACAGGCTTAAACTTGTCAACAAAGCACAAAAAACGTTTTAAAATAAAACCGTTACTGTCACTTTAAATTTCAAACTGAAAACACTTTATTACTGAATATGTGAAAAAGTATGAAGGAATTGTTCAAAATTCACCAAAATTTCACCACAGTGTCTTAAAGCATTAAAAGTATTGCACACCAAATTTCAGAGCTTTAACCCTTAAATTAACGGAACCGGAGCCGTTTTTACATTTAACCCCTATACAGTCCCAGCTATATGCTTTGCTGAGACCCAACCAAGCCCAGAGGGGAATACGATACCAAATGACGCCTTCTAGAAGCTTTTTCAGTGATTCTTAGCTCCTGACACATGCATCTGCATGCCTTGCTCTCCAAAAACAACTGCGCATTAATGGCGCGAAAATGAGGCTCTGTCTATAACTAGAAAGGCCCCCATCTGAAAAAGGTGTCCAACACAGTGCCTGCCGTTTTTCTAAACGTTCCCCAAGATAATAATACCAATAATTAGTTAGAATCTGCATAATATGCCTAGTAAAGCAATCTTTTTAGCCCAGAAAAATGTCTACCAGTTTTTAAGCCCTTTTTGAAGCCCTTTATTCTTTTATGTTTAACTAAGAAAATGGCTTACCGGTCCCCATGAGGGGAAATGACAGCCTTCCAGCATTACATGGTCTTGTTAGAAATATGACTAGTCATACCTTAAGCAGAAAAGTCTTCTAACTGTTTCCCCCAACTGAAGTTACTTCATCTCAACAGTCCTGTGTGGAAACAGCAATCGATTTTAGTTACTGTCTGCTAAAATCATCTTCCTCTTACAAACAGAAATCTTCATCCTTTTCTGTTTCAGAGTAAATAGTACATACCAGCACTATTTTAAAATAACAAACACTTGATAGAAGAATAAAACTACATTTAAACACCAAAAAACTCTTAACCATCTCCGTGGAGATGTTGCCTGTGCAACGGCAAAGAGAATGACTGGGGTGGGCGGAGCCTAGGAGGGATCATGTGACCAGCTTTGCTGGGACTCTTTGCCATTTCCTGTTGGGGAAGAGAATATCCCACAAGTAAGGATGACGCCGTGGACCGGACACACCAATGTTGGAGAAAACCCCACTAAATTACAAAAAATAAAAAAAGATTACAAGAATGTTAAGCTAATTACACCTACTCTAAGCCCCCTAATAAAATAACAAAGCCCCCCAAAATAAAAAAATTCCCTACCCTAATCTAAATTACAAAAGATAACAGCTCTATTACCTTACCAGCCCTTAAAAGGGCTTTTTGCGGGGCATGCCCCAAAGAAATCAGCTCTTTTGCCTGTAAAAAAAACACAATACCACCCCCCAACATTACAACCTACCACCCACATACCCCTACTCTAACCCAAACCCCCCTTAAATAAACCTAACACTACCCCCCTGAAGATCTCCCTAACTTGAGTCATCTTCACCCAACCGGGCACCGATGGACCAAAAAGGGCATCCGTAGCGGCAGAAGTCTTCATCCCATCCGGGCAGAAGAGGACATCCCGACCGGCAGACATCTTCATCCAAGCGGCATCTTCTATCTTCATCCATCCGGAGCGGAGCCATCTTCTTCCAGCCGACGCGGATCCATCCTTCTGCCATGCCGCCTACTCGCCGAATGAAGCTTCCTTTAAATGATGTCATCCAATATGGCGTCCCTCGAATTCCGATTGGCTGATAGGATTCTATCAGCCAATCGGAATTAAGGTAGGAAAAGTCTAATTGGCTGATTGAATCAGCCAATCAGATTCAAGTTCAATCGGATTGGCTGATCCAATCAGCCAATCAGATTGAGCTCGCATTCTATTGGCTGATCACTCCGGATGCCCTCTTTTGGTCCATCGGTGCCCGGTTGGGTGAAGAAGACTCAAGGTAGGGAGATCTTCAGGGGGTAGTGTTAGGTTTATTTAAGGGGGGTTTGGGTTAGAGTAGGGGTATGTGGGTGGTGGGTTGTAATGTCGGGTGGTGGTATTGTGTTTTTTTTTACAGGCAAAAGAGCTGATTTCTTTGGGGCATGCCCCGCAAAAAGCCCTTTTAAGGGCTGGTAAGGTAATAGAGCTGTTAACTTTTGTAATTTAGATTAGGGTAGGGAATTTTTTTATTTTGGGGGGCTTTGTTATTTTATTATGGGGCTTAGAGTCGGTGTAATTAGCTTAAAATTCTTGTAATCTTTTTTTATTTTTTGTAATTTAGTGTTTGTTTTTTTTGTAATTTAGTTTAGTTTATTTAATTGTAGGTATTTCTAGGTACTTGTAGTTAATTGATTTAATTTATTCATTGATAGTGTAGTGTTAGGTTTAATTGTAACTTAGGTTAGGATTTATTTTACAGGTAATTTTGTAATTATTTTAACTAGGTAGCTATTAAATAGTAAATAACTATTTAATAGCTATTGTACCTAGTTAAAATAAATACAAAGTTGCCTGTAAAATAAATATAAATTCTAATATAGCTACAATATAATTATTCATTATATTGTAGCTATATTAGGGTTTATTTTACAGGTAAATATTTAGCTTTAAATAGGAAGACTTTAGTTAATAATATTTAATTTATTTTGTTAGATTAAAATTATATATAATAGAATAACTAGGGCCTCTTCAATGCACACTTAGCGATTATGATACTGAATTGAATAAGGTATATGTAAACTTGAAAGAAAAATAGCTTGATTACACTACATTCTAGTTTATTCTTAATACAAAACCGTTATAGACCAGAGGGTCAAACGCAATTAGATAAGAGGTTGTGGGATATTATAATGCAATCAAACTAAGTTACTTGACTATAACCCTACGATAAGTAAACACAAAAGAGAGTGCAAGCAAAGACAGTAGTAGCCACAACACAGCCTTTGTTAAGTGGCTTATACTGATACAACAATAAAGAACTGAAGGACAATACTGGCAACTATCTTATCTCAGATACCCTAGAAATATCCCTGTATTCCAAAACAATTAATGTTCCTCCTACTAAGACAACCAATAGAAATCCAGTAATTTATGTGTAGATTACCCTATATGTAACAGATCACCCAAAATAAATAAAAGTCTCAGAGGATGGATGATAACAATATGTATACATAAACATATTGTATCAGTATTTAACTGATTACTTATTGTACAAGACATCCGCACTACTAATCTGAGCTTAAGCAACTCCATACAGGGTATTGCTACAATAATCTACACTATATTAACTAAGCCTTATTTAATTGAACCGGTGTACCGCATAGATTTCTGTATAGATTATACTGTAATATAATTATCTGGGCTATCATACCCCAAAGGCCTATTTACACAGATTATTGCATATAATACAGTCTATACAAGACTACTTTATCCTAGGCTTTTAATCGTTTATGTTTTTCCCCCCTTTTTTCCCCCTTCTCCAATTATTTTAGTCAAATAAATAAAAGTTAAGTTTTACACTCTGGAAGTAAACGCCGTATATGAGGTTAAGACAGTGAGTGCTAAAACCGCATTCTTTTGTGGAAGTGACTCTATCACCTCCACTTTTTGTATGTATGCTATTGCTGTGCGGTAGCACCCCTCCCCCTAATAGTACAGATTGATTTCACATTAATGAAACACTATTGACCACTATAGAAATACTGGGGAGTGTGTCTGAGTGTAGTGCCATTGCTTAAACTCGTTTCCAATAGTCTTAGTTATCTGGGTTATCCAGAATTCTCGAGTAATAGAGCACACCGACCTCTACAAAAATAGTCACAAATATGGCATTTCCATGGGACCTAGACAGACAAAATAGACAGCAGAAAAGAGCAGCTGATCTAGAAGAAATCTTTGAGGATGGCAACATTTCTAAACCACAGAATACAGTAACCTCGTTAGATGGAGCCCTTAGAGAATTACATAAGACCATGTTTAAACAAGATAAAGTATGGTGGAATCGCCATTTCTTCGAGAAATACATCCAAAAGAAACTCATACCTAGAGGTCTAAGAATCCAGTTATTCCCGGCATACGAATTTAAAAATCAACAACTCAGTATAGAATGGGAGGAAGCACTCTCAGAGTGTTCTACCAAACTTATGAAGATACTCATGAAAAATGACCAATCAGAATATGACCTATTGGAAGCCAAAATAAAAGAACAGAATGAAATATTAAAACAATTTCAAGACAACTCAGAATTTGAAAAATCATACAAAACCTATCAGAAAGAATTGGACAGATATGAACTAGAACTAAAAAATACCAAACAAGGAAAACTAAACAGAGATATTAATGACTTTAGTAACAACAGAGTTTATAAGTGGCGCAATAGATCATTCTACAGACAGCTGAACAAAAACCCAAAGGTAACCATTGTGGAGAGTGACGTATCAGACACAGATGGAGAGGAAGGCAGCTCCGGTACAGCCACTCCCATCCCCAACAAAACATTAACAGTAGCCCCAAGATCATCCAGCCGTAACAAGAGGAAGGATTTTTTAGAATCAGGCGGGGAAGAAGACAGACCAGAAGAGGGGGGAGGAAAAAACAAAAAGCCGGCCAGAGGGAGGACATTCCAACAATCGAACCACCAGAAGAATGGGAATCAATACAAGAGGACCCCCAGCCCGTTCTCCCAAATACGTCTGAATCACTAAGGGTTATCAATCTATCAGACATCCAACTTTCAGAAAGTCACATCTGTCTATTATCAAAGGGACTTTCATTCTGTCCATCACAAACAGTAGATAAATTCGAAGTCATAAAAGACATTCAACTATACATACGTAAACTGCTCCTAAAAAAAATTCTTTACAGATAAAGAACCAGAATGGGGCTGGAATTCAGAGGAAATCCAAACAATTCAAGATTTACAAAGTCTATTGGATGAAAACGATCCAAGTATGAACAAAAAATGGAGAAATAAAATCCACAACAAATCTACCTTTGTACCACAAAATGTGAATGCCCCCCAATTGGACATATTCAATGAGATGGTCTGCAATGAAATCACTAGTTTGAATATACCTCCCAAGATCAATAATCTAACCTACAAAGAGAGACAAGCACTACAAGAGATGCAACATTGGGATGAAGTTGTCATTAGAAACTCAGATAAGGGTGGCAACATTGTAATTTGGCCCCTGACATTGTACCTAAAAGAAGTATATAAACAACTGAAAGATACAACCTGCTATGTGAAACTGTTCAATAACCCAACAGCTAACATCCACAAGAAATACAACAAGCTGATCACGGAAGCCGCATATGAAGGGGTTATCAATGAAAAAGAGAAAAAATATCTGAACGTAACAAAACCAAAGACTGCAACATTCTATCTAATACCGAAGATCCACAAGAATCAAGAAACTCCACCAGGAAGACCTATTGTGTCCGGTATAGGCTGCCTCACTGAAAGAGCAAGCGAATACATAGATTTTCGCTTAAGAGACTATGTTGCAGAGCTCCCCTCATACGTTCAAGACACCATGCAGGTGCTTCAGAGACTCAACAACATCTCTTTAAATAAATCAACATGGCTAGTAACAACGGACGTTGAGTCATTGTATACTTCAATTCAACATAAAGATGGTTTACAAGCAGTTCGTTACTTCTTAGAACAAAAATCTGAAGAGGGAAAACCGCATGATGATTTCATCCTTAACTTACTGGAATTTGTACTAACCAACAACACATTCATCTTTGACAACCAACACTATCTACAGGTTCGGGGCACTGCCATGGGCACTGCCTGTGCCCCGACCTATGCTAATCTCTTTTTAGGATGGTGGGAGGCAGAAGAAGTGTTCACTGATACAAACAACTTATATACAGACCTTATACCCATGTGGATAAGGTACATAGATGACATCTTCTTCATCTGGGAAGGAACCCAAGAAGAACTTTTGACATTCTTAAATATACTGAACAGGAACAACTTAAACATCAAACTTACGTATGAAGCGAGCCAAAATGAAATAAATTTCTTAGACCTCACCATTAAAAAAGATCCTGAAGGCAACATCCAAACAGATCTGTATAGAAAACATACAGCAACCAATAGCATCCTACACAGTACAAGTGCGCATGCACCAGGCACCATCCGAGGTCTACCAACGGGTGAATTTCTCAGAACCAGGAGAAACTGCTCGGAAGATACCACATTCCAAATACGAGCTAAACAAATGTCCTCCCGGCTAATAGAAAGGGGCTACAGCAAAAGGAAGATCAAACAGGCCAAATATAGAGCCCAGAGAACAAAAAGACAAGAACTATTACAAAAAAAGACCAAAACTAATGATAATAAACCTAGGTTGGTCCTTACATACAATTCACAAACTTCGCAAATAGTACAAATTATATCAAAACACTGGGATATCTTAATGACTGACCCCACACTGAAAAGATGTTTAGGAAACAAACCAGCTATAAGCTACAGACGAACCAAAAATCTAAAGGATCTACTAACGAGTAGTCACTTCCAACCAAAGAAAACAAAAACTGCATTTAATCCAGGATGTCACAAATGTGGAAACTGCAGCACGTGCAAATACATTAAGAAAACAACGAACATCACAGATCGTTTTGGCACAATACATAAAATCAGGAGATATATCAGCTGCCAGAGCGAAGGGATAATCTATGTACTTCAATGCACATGTGACAAATACTATGTCGGTATGACGACCAGAAAATTAAGAACCAGATTAATGGAACATCTAAGGAACATCAAGAATGCAAGAAAAGACAAACTGGATGGAAAATCTATCACCACTGTAGCAGCACATTTCCTGGAATATCACAACTCAAAACAAGAAGATTTGGCCTGTTGGGGCATAGAAAAAGTGAGCCTAGGGATAAGAGGAGGAGATCTTGAAACTGCTCTACTAAGAGCAGAGAGCAGGTGGATATACCAACTGAACTCAGTATATCCAATAGGCCTTAATGAACAAAATAATTATTTCACATTTTTATAAAATACGAAGAAAAAGACCAATTACTGATTTTGCTGCCCCAAAAAAACTATCTTAGGCAAATACATATTTTGCATCAAAACTCCAATTGAATTAACAATGGGGAAATAACTAGAAAAATCATACTAGGATGATGAGAAATCTTCATTTTTCTAAGACAAGCAATAATTACGTCCAGATGACAAAATACATCAATAAAAATTAATACACTACCAAGAAGTAGACTAAAATGAGAGTTATTATGGTAGTTGGATCAAATAAAGAACCATAGAAAATATCTTATGAGAAAATAATATAAAAAAATTTTCCAAGCATAAAGACAACACACTGAAGCTTGTCACATTGTGCACTAAATCACCACTAACACCCACCGGTCAATTTTTCTATAAGGAACCCCCATTCAGGGAACACCTTGTAGACTAAATTACTATCACAACTAACACCTATTGGTTAATTCTTCTATAAGGAACCCCCATTCAGGGAACATCTTGTAGATTAAATTACTATCACATTTTTTCCATGCTACACACAGTATAGGAATTCCACTTTCCCTCTTCTTTAAACAAAAACGGGAACATAAAAATTCAGTTATCACTTTATATCACTGTATCATCCACTTACTACAGGAGATACACATTTACCACAACACGTCGAGATACGCAACACCTACCATCACGTATTAATAAACATCTTTTTAATGAACATTTTTACCTACCTCACTATTTATTTAGTTAGTATTTTTGATATTTTGTAGGTTTCCTTTGCTATCACAGTAGACCTAGGCTCTGCTTTTGAGATTTTTATTTGTCTTGGCACATCACACTGCTCACTGTTCACATTTAATCACGAAAACACCATGTCACCAATAGCACAAAAGGTCAGCACATTTTTACTATTAACCATTTCACACAAAATCACTAGCCAAATGTTTTCATAGAACAAGGACAACTATGGGATAAAATTATATATGAATATAGAATAAAAGATATAAAAAAAGAACATAGCCAACTATGAACTCTCTTATTTTAACACAATTTCTCTTATCACTTACTTTTATTACATCGTAGGAAATACTTCCCTGATATAAATTTTTCAAAACATCGGAAGTAAGGACGAGATCATCATATACCAGAACAAGTGATTCCAAATTTAAAATCATTATTTGATTAGCCACTCAAGATCTCTCTACCTGAATATAAATTTCTAGCAAAAAAACTCTGTGGATTCATAAAAAATGTAAAAATCAATACAGATACGGTCATCTTAAGATTGGATTAAGGATTCCACCATACCAGTCGACCTTTAAATAGGTACCCTCATCATTAGACTATAAGTACAGAAAGGGACATACGATCCGAGGACCCTATCACAGTTTAAGTTACATACAGCTCAATACAAATAGACATATGTATTATCACATCGAAAAAATACATGTAATTGAAATTATGCAAGATACGATCAAACAAATTTGCCATGGATGGTACTATATCGGAATGAATTGTCACTTCTGTGTAAAGACATAATAACAAACTTACAGCAAATTGACTTTAATTAAATACATTCCACCTTAAGCCGATATATTAATATCCTCCTTAACAACATCCGGGACCCACAACCAGACAAAATGTGGACTTTGAGTGACAGACGGATTTGCCGAATCAGAAAATTTCTAAGGCGGAACTTCCGGTCCATACCGGGTTTAAATTTCTCAGAGACGGGCGGCCCGCCGCCTTTGATAAAGCCCTATACGGGCGAAACGCGTTAGGTGTAGAGATAGAGCATTGTTAAGCTCTTTTTTTAAAAATTAGGATATAGTAGTCGGTTACGTTTATTGTGGCTCACCGGCATCAATAGGTTGTCAGCGTGGTACACCACTTAGGAAACTCCTGTGAGGGAGGCTCATTAACCAATACCGTTTATATCAGTAACCTAGATTCATAATCGCTTCAGAGCTGAACAGTAATAAGTTTACGACCAATGGTTACAATACGGCTAAAACTTGTATGAGATATGCACATGGGTAACTGGGCTAATTTAGACTACCAGTATAACCAGCAATTACACAGAGTACTGTCAACTCAGATAAATAATAAAGAGATTGACTTATAATAACAGACCAACAGAATAAACTACATGTTGGTAGCCTGATACCATTTTGTGTATGAGTAAACGATAGTTACAATAGAACCTATCATACTATAGAAGTGTACTAAAGGGCAAAGAGTAACAGGGTATCAAGTTACATGTAGCGAGCTCTCTGTAGACACACGATTGCTGTCTCAATAAATTTAAATGAACTACATTACGGTTCATTTGGGGAATAGAATTTCACATTTGAAATGTTAACAGTGATTGCACTAGAGTGATACTATCTACGCACAGGGAATTCGAATTCAGCAAAATACAACTTACTATAACAATCGCTTCAGTTGCTGCATAATATTGCAAGCAGTACTATTAAAACTTAATGAAATTCAAAAATCACAACTGATGCACAACATAATACCCAAGTATTTCACACTGTGTAGTGGTATTGTTACACCACAATATTCTGATTCAATCATATCAATAAACAACAACACCACTTAACAGTGTACTGGGATCTACACAGTAATAACAACGAAAACCCCTGCTGCACAAAAAAATAAAAATTACCTCTTATGCTTAAGACCATATTACTAGTTTGACGTGGAAATACAGAATAACTAGGGCCTCTTCAATGCACACTTAGCGATTATGATACTGAATTGAATAAGGTATATGTAAACTTGAAAGAAAAATAGCTTGATTACACTACATTCTAGTTTATTCTTAATACAAAACCGTTATAGACCAGAGGGTCAAACGCAATTAGATAAGAGGTTGTGGGATATTATAATGCAATCAAACTAAGTTACTTGACTATAACCCTACGATAAGTAAACACAAAAGAGAGTGCAAGCAAAGACAGTAGTAGCCACAACACAGCCTTTGTTAAGTGGCTTATACTGATACAACAATAAAGAACTGAAGGACAATACTGGCAACTATCTTATCTCAGATACCCTAGAAATATCCCTGTATTCCAAAACAATTAATGTTCCTCCTACTAAGACAACCAATAGAAATCCAGTAATTTATGTGTAGATTACCCTATATGTAACAGATCACCCAAAATAAATAAAAGTCTCAGAGGATGGATGATAACAATATGTATACATAAACATATTGTATCAGTATTTAACTGATTACTTATTGTACAAGACATCCGCACTACTAATCTGAGCTTAAGCAACTCCATACAGGGTATTGCTACAATAATCTACACTATATTAACTAAGCCTTATTTAATTGAACCGGTGTACCGCATAGATTTCTGTATAGATTATACTGTAATATAATTATCTGGGCTATCATACCCCAAAGGCCTATTTACACAGATTATTGCATATAATACAGTCTATACAAGACTACTTTATCCTAGGCTTTTAATCGTTTATGTTTTTCCCCCCTTTTTTCCCCCTTCTCCAATTATTTTAGTCAAATAAATAAAAGTTAAGTTTTACACTCTGGAAGTAAACGCCGTATATGAGGTTAAGACAGTGAGTGCTAAAACCGCATTCTTTTGTGGAAGTGACTCTATCACCTCCACTTTTTGTATGTATAAAATTATATTTAACTTAGGGGGGTGTTAGGGTTAGGGTTAGACTTAGCTTTAGGGGTTAATACATTTATTAGGGTAGCGGTGAGGTCCGGTCGGCAGATTAGGGGTTAATAAGTGTAGGTAAGGTAGCGTCGACGTTGGGGGGGCAGATTAGGGGTTAATACTATTTATTATAGTGTTTGCGAGGCGGGAGTGCGGTGGTTTAGGGGTTAATGCATTTATTATAGTGGCGGCGAGGTCTGGTCGGCAGATTAGGGGTTAATAAGTGTAGGTAAGGTAGCTGCGACGTTGGGGGGGGGCAGATTAGGGGTTAATAAATATTATGTAGGTGTCGGCGATGTTAGGGGCAGCAGATTAGGGGTACATAGGGATAATGTAGGTGGCGGCGATGTGCGGTCGGCAGATTAGGGGTTAAAATTTTTTATTATAGTGGCAGCGATGTTGGGGAGCCTCGGTTTACGGGTACATAGGTAGTTTTTGGGTGTTAGTGTACTTTAGAGCACAGTAATTAAGAGCTTTATGAACCGGCGTTAGCCCAGAAAGCTCTTAACTACTGACTTCTTTCTGCGGATGGAGTCTTGTCGGTAGAGGGTGTATCGCTCACTTCAGCCAAGACTCTAAATACCGGCGTTAGGAAGATCCCATTGAAAAGATAGGATACGCAATTGGCGTAAGGGGATCTGCGGTATGGAAAAGTCGCGGCTTGGAAGTGAGCGTTAGACCCTTTCCTGGCTGACTCTAAATACCAGCGGGCGGTAAAAAGCAGAGTCAGGACCCCTTAACGCTGCTTTGACGGCTACCGCAGAACTCTAAATCTAGGCGTTAGTGTGTTTACGGTCCCTTTATATTCATCTCCAGTGCAGCAATGTACTACTGGGAGCTAGCTGAACACATCTGGTGAGCCATAGACAGGAGACAAAGGTGTGTAGCCACCAACTACCAGATGGTTTCCAGTACTGTAGAATATGTGCATATTCTTTTTAAAAGGATACCAAGAGAAGTGTCTTAAAATGAAATGCTCTATCTGAATCATTCAAGTTTCATTTTCATTTTCTTAACCTTTTGATGTTGACTTTGATCCGACTGCTTTTTTGTAGATGTAGCATATTTTGTTTCTACAAGAGGTTGTAGGTTCCTTTTAATAAGACTATTTCAAAAGAGGTGGCGTCTAGTTTTTTTTGCGGTAAATTCAAAGGTGATCAAGGCTATGAATCTGTGTTTGGGGTAGAATTCTGGTATTGTTGTGGAACATATCTAGCTTTTGGATTCTATAAAACCCACATTCTTCTAGGGCCAGTGTGTCTGTGATGTGATTGATAAATTCCTGGGAGGAAGGGATAGTAAGTTTCTTCCAAGACCTGGCCAATAGTACTTTTGCTGAGTTGGTTATGAATTGCATTGATTTAATCCTTATTTTGCATGTGTCTTTAGGGTAATAATTTAAGAGAGCTATGCATGGGTCCAGTGTGAAATTTGGGTTATGAAAACTTCAGACCAGTAACTGGACAACATTGGGCATGTCCACCATATGTAAAGCATGGTGCCCATTTGGTTACAGCCTCTCCAACATCTATCTGAGGGTTGAGGGTATAGGTATTTTAAGTTAATTTCTATGATCTTTGAGGAGCTAGATGATTTTCTTCTTGTGAAAATTTGGTCCCAGGCTTTTGGGTCTAGGTCTATGCCAAGTTGTCTATGCCAGCTTAGTGTGTATGGTGGAGAAATTTTGCTACTCTTTTCTGTGAGCAGTTTCAGTGCTAGTGACAAAGAGTTTCTCATTGGTGACTCTAGGCTGCATGTTTGTTCAAAAAAGGTTTTGGGGCGAGGTAAGTCGTTTTTGTGTGGTGATGTTTGGATGAGGTGATATAGTTGATTGTATTTAAGACAGTTGGTATATGTTCCTCCTAAATATTCTGAAAGGTCTTCCCTGTTTTTTAAGTGGATGCCATTCAATAGGGTATATAATGGGGTTATGAAGCCTATTTCTATGTGGATGTTGTGATCCAGGGGAAGTTCCAGATCACCCAATAGTTCAGCATTCATGGGGATTGGGGATAAGGGAATATCGGAGTGGATATTTCCAGGGATTTTTTAATGATTTTGGCCCATTCGTTAAAAATGGCTAAATATAGGGGATAGTGCTTTGTAGGGTCAGGCCTTGACTCCTTAGGTATCCAGCAGAGACACCCATGGAGGTGGATTTTAATATTTGGAAGTCTATTGAAACCCATGCTTTGTTTTGTGAATTCCTATGCCAGTCTAGGATTCTCTGCAGTGTGATGGTTTTATAATAGGCTTCTATGTTAGGTAAACCAAGGCCTCCCAATTTAAGTGTTCTGATTACACTAGTTTTAATGACTGTAGTTTATGCTTTAATTGAGCTCAATAACAAGTGTGGCACAAGTTAAATCAATATTGATGTTAGATCTGGTGCGCTAAATCCCTCACATAATAGCCTTCTATGGGGGGACACTGAAAAAATCATGTTTGCTATCACTCAAGCTCTAAGCTGAAGTTGTGCTTCTGCTAAAATGAAAGGTGCCCTAAGCCTATGGTTAAATAATAGTGTTCTTCTAAGCTATGATTTTTATTTTTTTATTTTTTTTCTTGTCAAATATTAAACCTGTTTTAATCACTTAAGGAGTCATATCCTCTATAAAAGTGAACACAAAACACTATCATTGGATAATGATAATTAACAACAGAGTCATCTAATATATTCTGTGCATAAATAAAACACCTAGTAACATACATACAAAGGGGAGAACTGGCACACAAAAAGCCAGCCAACCAAATATTCCAGAGGCTCAGGCCCAGCAAAAGGGCCAACCAGCCCAACATGCAACAACAGACACGGAACGCAAAAAGTTATCCTCGAATCAGAGAGCCAGACCACAGCTCCCCCCACGCGCACTGATGACGAATCCCCATGGGTCACAAAGACAGAGCACATCCACACAGAGCGGCCCAAAGCTCCCAGACAGCAGCCCCAAAAGCAGCAACCAAGCCCCCACCAGTCAGTCCCAGGGGAGCGAACGACCCCCCAGACATGGCCGGCAGCCAAACAACCCCAACCAATCCAAACCCCAGACACCACAGCAACCACAGCCGACGCCCGCTCCCACAACGGGCCCCCAAGCAAAGGCAAAATACCTCCAGGCCAAGGAGGTGCACACTGACAGCCAACGGAGCATGCAGGATCCCACACGCAGCCAGCAGCAGAGCCACCCCCGCCAAACAAATCCGCAAAGACCCCGGGCAACACAGCCCAAAGCCCTCTCCCACATCAGGCCAACAATCCATTCTAAGCTATGATTTTATATTGCATTATAAGTTTAAAACATTGCACACATACACACATGCAAACAACACACACATATGTATGTATATATATATATATATATACACACATACATACTGTATATACACATATATATATATATATATACATACACACACACATACATAAATATATATACAGTTGTGCTCATAAGTCTACATACCCTGGCAGAATTTATGATTTCTTGGCCATTTTTCAGAGAATATGAATGATAACACAAAATCTTTTCTTTCACTCATGGTTAGGGTTTGGCTGAAGCCATTTATTATCAATCAACTGTGTTTACTCTTTTTAAATCATAATGACAACAGAAACTACCCAAATGACCCTGATCAAAAGTTTACATACCCTGGTGATTTTGACCTTATAACATGCACACACGTTGACACAAAGGGGTTTGAATGGCTATTAAAGGTAACCATCCTCACCTGTGGTCTGTTTTCTTGTAATTAGTGTGTGTATTTAAAAGGTCATTGAGTTTCTGGACTCCTGACAGACCCTTGCATCTTTCATCCAGTGCTGCACTGATGATTCTGGATTCTGAGTCATGGGGAAAGCAAAAGAATTGTCAAAGGATCTGCGGGAAAAGGTAGTTGAACTGTATAAAACAGGAAAGGGATATAAAAAGATATTCAAGGAATTAATAATGGAAATCAGCAGTGTTCAAACTCTAATAAAGAAGTGGAAAATGAGGGGTTCTGTTGAAACCAAACCACGGTCAGGTAGACCAACTAAAATATCAGCCACAACTGCCAGGAAAATTGTTCGGGATGCAAAGACAAACAAACAAATAACTTCAGGTGAAATACAGGACATGTAGTGTGGCTGTTTCAAGATGCACAATAAGGAGGCACTTGAAGAAAGATGAGCTGCATGGTCGAGTCGCCAGAAGAAAGCCATTACTACGCAAATGCCACAAATTATCCCGCTTGCAATGCGCCAAACAGCACAGAGACAAGCCTCAAACCTTCTGGCACAAAGTCATTTGGAGTGATGAGACCAAAATTGAGCTTTTTGGCCACAACTATGAAAGCTACATTTAGAGAGGAGTCAACAAGGCCTATGATGAAAAGTACACCATTCCTACTGTGACACACGGAGGTGGATCGCTGATGTTTTGGGGATGTGTGAGCTACAAAGGCACAGGAAATTTGGGCAGAATTGATGGCAAGATGAATGCAGTATGTTATCGAACAGAACGCCTCATTTTCCACTTCTTGATTAGAGTTTGAACACTGCTGATTTGCATTCTCAATTCCTTGGATATCTTTTTATATCCCTTTCCTGTTTAATACAGTTCAACTACCTTTTTCCCACCTTTTTTCCTTTGACAATTCTTTTTCTTTCCCCATGACTCAGAATTCAGAAACGTCAGTGCAGCACTGGATAAAAGATGCAATGGTCTGTCAGGAGTCCAGAAACTCATTGACCTTTTATACACACATACTAATTACAAGCAAACAGATCACAGGTGAGGATGGTTACCTTTAATAGCCATTCAAACCCCGTTGTGTCAACTTGTGTGCATGTTATCAGGCCAAAATCACCAGGGTATGTAAACTTTTAATCAGGGTCATTTGGGTAGTTTCTGTTGTCATTATGATTTAAAAAGAGTAAACATAGTTGATTGATAATAAATGGCTTCAGCCAAACACTAAACATGAGTGAAAGAAAAGTTTTTGTGTTATCATTCATATTCTCTGAAAAATGGCCAAGAAATCATAAATTCTGCCAGGGTATGTAAACTTATGAGCACAACTGTATATATATATATATATATATATATATATATATATATATATATATATATAAAATTCCAAATCATAGAGCCGCACTTGCTGGACTTTAAAAAAACAATAGTTTATTGTGTACAGTGACGTTTCGGGGAGCCAACTGTCCCCTTCATCAGACCAAAACTGGTCTGATGAAAGGGACAGTTGGCTCCCCGAAACATCACTGTACACAATAAACTATTGTTTTTTAAAAGTTCAGCCAGTGCGGAACTATTACTTGGAATTTGATATTGCTGTTCCTGACACCCTGGCTCGTATTTTGAGAGGTGAGAGTGCAAATCCTTATGAACTTTCGTATATATATATATATATATATATATATATATATATACTTGGGGGATGCTGCTCATTTCCTGCACTTCCTTTTATGGCCAGACTGGTGTGCATCATCTGTGTGAGACAGGATGCAGTCTCAGAATTTTGATGTCATCACTTATTATTTAAAGGGCCTCTGTTCAGTATGATTTGCCTTTGTGTTGTCTCAGACCTGTTTGTGAGAGTTCCTGTGTATTACCTGGCTGCCTGATGTCCCTCCTGGTTCCTGATCTCTGGCTTGTTCCTGACTCTGCTGTTTTCCTTGTTCCTGATTCCGGCTCGTCTGACTATTCGCTTTGGCTCCTGACTCAGCTCGTCTGACTACCAGCTCTGGTTTTGACTCCTGGCTTGTTATTTGACTTGTGGACTTTTTATTATTTTTGTTATTAATAAAGGTGTGATTATTTTTGCACTTCTCGTCTCAGTCTGATTCCTGGCACCCTGACACCACTCCACAGATGTTACCCTTGCACACAAAGAATCTTACATAACTACAAATGGACAGGCCACAAAGACAACCATTTACAAAATGAGTTGAGTACTTACACCCCCAATCCCGTTCTTTCTGACCAAAGCCATAACCAGTGGTGGGATTCAGCTTGTTCACCAGTGCATACGAACCTGATCCCAAAGTAATAAAGTGAATAGGTTCTGCAATCCAGAGGAGTTAGAAAAATCTGTGCAAAATTCTTAGAATCCCACCAAAACCTGTTCCTAAAATTCCAGAATCCCACCACTGTCCATAATCCACTCTATATCTGAATGGAGCAAACAACTACACCCCAACTCCATAAGGTCCACAGAACACCAAATCCGCATTGAACTCACCAACACCTCACACACAGCCCTTTTAAAATGACTCAACAACCAAATGGCTGCCAAATAAGTTAGAAATAAACCAACCAACATCACAAAATGAAAATTGTCATATGCCACAAGAAGACAACTACAATACAAGGAAACAATTACCAAATAAACCACATATAGAAAACAGCTTGACAAAACACCAAAAAAAAACAAAACAATCAAAAGCAACACTAAAAACCCTGCACAAGCCCCTCACTCCCTAGGTCCTTAAGGACCACAACCACACTACCTCCTTCAACCTGCCAAACCCACCAAGTACCCCAAAATATACCCATAGGTAGAAATGCTTAAGAAAGTCACTGCATAAGACACACAACAACCTCTAAGGGTCCGAAGTGAACTCATAAGCCATACTCTAAACCTTCTTACTGAAGAAACCAATCTAATTCAAATTCATTCCTATTTCTATAAGAAAACCACAAAACCAACAAAAAAACAAAGAAAAACAAAGTACTCACATAAAATTATAAAATAAATCTGACATTTGAACCAACACCACTGTAAATTAGGCTACAGCCTCCCATCCCATAATCCAGCACAATGCCCACCACCAGACAAAGTATTGCTAGTTGTAATAAGCCACCAGAATGATATGCAATATGAAGAACTAGCTAGTTTAGCCAGCTTTGAACCCTAATACTTCTTCGCACATTGCATTCAAGCAAAGCAGTGAGCCACAGACATCTTAAACCAAAGGATAATAACTCAAAAGTCCCTGGGTAACCCAACCTTATTCCTCTTATACCTCCAATACCACCTTTCAACCCTAACAACATCGACATACATCCCGAATTAGAAAAAGAAATGCTTGCAAACAGAGCCAATGTCCCATGAAATCACTCCTCCGCAAGCAACACTTAACCCCGCTCCCCGTACTATCAATCCTCACCAAAGCAAAGAACATAATACGGAATGATGAGAGGCTCTGCCCCTTTAATATAATCCATAGGCAAATTACACAGGGAGACTCACCAGCCACCGTCCAAAAAACCCTAGCCAGGGGAAAAAAACACACTCCCCAAACCTAATCCACTCTGACCACTGCTTCTTCATTCCAGCGCCAAGCCACCTACACTCCAAACTAATACCCAATCTCACAAAAACACAACCCCGTGTCCCACAGTTTCCCACATTCCCATAAATGATACAATGTAAAACAACGTACCCAACCTGCCAATACTAGGCTAGGTCGCAAACACCAAAGCTACGAAGGAACCCATTTCCAGAATATTCCGAAATTCATAAGGACCATCTGAACAGCTGAAGAATGCTAGCCTCCTGAACCCAACAAAATCAGATGCAGGTCAGCTACCGACCAGCGATACCCAAATGAAGGCAAAACATGAGACAAAGACCCAAACCACCACTTAAAAACCCCCAAAACAGTCAAATATGAATTCAGACAAGCGCCTCGGGTAGGACCACCTAGAAAATTAATTCATTATTCAGAATGTTTTTTTTTTTAATATAATAAGAATATCGGTTATACACAACCCACACATATATAACTACATATACATATCGCACATGCCAGGGACACACATGCCAGGGACACACCCTCCCTGATAGCCCCAAGTTTAAAACACAGAAAATGAAAACAAAACAAATCACACACCCAGGAAACTAATCCCCAACAATAGGGAGATAAAGATTCAAAAGAAAAGTAACAGGGAAATAATCTTATCTTAACGTTTTGTGGAGAAAAACCCACAACCAAAAAAAAGGGGGAGATAAAGGGAAACTCAGATCTAGGCCCAGACCCAACAATTCCTTTTTTTAATAGAAATAAAATGAATAGGAAGGCCCAAACCAGCTGACCTGATGAAAATCTCTCCCTCCAACAGCCCCTCATCCTGAACTATAATGACCGACCACCAACATTACTACAACACTACATCCACACAACAGCCACTCAAACAGACTAAATAATACCAAATCTAAACTGAAATACCATTCACTCAGCTAGATTACGAGCTGTGCGTTAGGGTTAAAAAGCAGCGTTGAGAGGTCCCAACGCTGCTTTTTAACGCCCGCTGGTATTACGAGTCTTGAAATGACAGGCTCAGCGCTCACTTTTTTGGCCAGACTCGGAAACACCGCAAATCCACTTACGGAAATTGCATATCCTATATTTTCAATGGGACTTGCATAGCGCCGGTATTACGAGTCTGACCAAATGTAAGCGGTACACCC